>NC_091981.1:64869162-65082125 GCF_044704955.1 Pristiophorus japonicus
GAGGTCGGAAGAGTCGAGGAGCGGAGGTCGGAAGAGAAGAGGAGCGGAGGTCGGAAGAGGCGAGGAGCGGAGGTCGGAAGAGTCGAGGAGCGGAGGTCGGAAGAGGCGAGGAGCGGAGATCGGAAGAGATGAGGAGCGGAGGTCGGAAGAGATGAGGAGCGGAGGTCGGAAGAGTCGAGGAGCGGAGGTCGGAAGAGATGAGGAGCGGAGGTCGGAAGAGACGAGGAGCGGAGGTCGGAAGAGTCGAGGAGCGGAGGTCGGAATCGGCGAGGAGCGGAGGTCGGAAGAGTCGAGGAGCGGAGGTCGGAAGAGTCGAGGAGCGGAGGTCGGAAGAGTCGAGGAGCGGAGATCGGAAGAGGCGAGGAGCGGAGGTCGTAAGAGGCGAGGAGCGGAGGTCGGAATCGGCGAGGAGCGGAGGTCGGAAGAGTCGAGGAGCGGAGGTCGGAAGAGTCGAGGAGCGGAGGTCGGAAGAGAAGAGGAGCGGAGGTCGGAAGAGGCGAGGAGCGGAGGTCGGAAGAGTCGAGGAGCGGAGGTCGGAAGAGGCGAGGAGCGGAGATCGGAAGAGATGAGGAGCGGAGGTCGGAAGAGATGAGGAGCGGAGGTCGGAAGAGTCGAGGAGCGGAGGTCGGAAGAGATGAGGAGCGGAGGTCGGAAGAGACGAGGAGCGGAGGTCGGAAGAGTCGAGGAGCGGAGGTCGGAATCGGCGAGGAGCGGAGGTCGGAAGAGTCGAGGAGCGGAGGTCGGAAGAGTCGAGGAGCGGAGGTCGGAAGAGTCGAGGAGCGGAGATCGGAAGAGGCGAGGAGCGGAGGTCGTAAGAGGCGAGGAGCGGAGGTCGGAATCGGCGAGGAGCGGAGGTCGGAAGAGGCGAGAAGCGGAGGTCGGAAGAGGCGAGGAGCAGAGGTCGGAAGAGGCGAGGAGCGGAGGTCGTAAGAGTCGAGGAGCGGAGGTCGGAAGAGTCGAGGAGCGGAGGTAGGAAGAGTCGAGGAGCGGAGGTCAGAATCGGCGAGGAGCGGAGGTCGGAAGAGTCGAGGAGCGGAGGTCGGAAGAGACGAGGAGCGGAGGTCGGAAGAGGCGAGGAGCGGAGGTCGGAAGAGTCGAGGAGCGGAGGTCGGAAGAGTCGAGGAGCGGAGGTCGGAAGTGACGAGGAGCGGAGGTCGGAAGAGTCGAGGAGCGGAGGTCGGAAGAGGCGAGGAGCGGAGGTCGGAAGAGGCGAGGAGCGGAGGTCGGAAGAGGCGAGGAGCGGAGGTCGGAAGAGTCGAGGAGCGTAGGTCGGAATTGGCGAGGAGCAGAGGTCGGAAGAGTCTAGGAGCGGAGGTCGGAATTGGCGAGGAGCAGAGGTCGGAAGAGTCTAGGAGCGGAGGTCGTAAGAGTCGAGGAGCGGCGGTCGGAAGAGTCGGGGAGCGGAGGTCAGAATCGGCGAGGAGCGGAGGTCGGAAGAGTCGAGGAGCGGAGGTCGGAAGAGACGTGGAGCGGATGTCGGAAGAGTCGAGGAGCGTAGGTCGGAAGAGATGAGGAGCGGAGGTCGGAAGAGACGAGGAGCGTAGGTCGGAATCGGCGAGGAGCGGAGGTCGGAAGAGACGAGGAGCGGAGGTCGGAAGAGTTGAGGAGCGGAGGTCGGAAGAGATGAGGAGCGGAGGTCGGAAGAGACGAGGAACGGAGGTCGGAAGAGTTGAGGAGCGGAGGTCGGAAGAGTCGAGGAGCGTAGGTCGGAATCGGCGAGGAGCGGAGGTCGGAAGAGACGAGGAGCGGAGGTCGGAAGAGGCGAGGAGCGGAGATCGGAAGAGATGAGGAGCGGAGGTCGGAAGAGGCGAGGAGCGGAGGTCGGAAGAGTCGAGGAGCGGAGGTCGGAAGAGATGAGGAGCGGAGGTCGGAAGAGACGAGGAACGGAGGTCGGAAGAGTTGAGGAGCGGAGGTCGGAAGAGTCGAGGAGCGTAGGTCGGAATCGGCGAGGAGCGGAGGTCGGAAGTGGTGAGGAGCGGAGGTCGGAAGAGACGAGGAGCGGAGGTCGGAAGAGACGAGGAGCGGAGGTCGTAAGCGGTGAGGAGCGGAGGTCGGAAGAGACGAGGAGCGGAGCTTGGAATCGGCGAGGAGCGGAGGCCGGAAGTGGTGAGGAGCGGAGGTCGGAAGAGTCGAGGAGCGGAGGTCGGAAGAGTCGAGGAGCGGAGGTCGGAAGAGTCGAGAAGCGGAGGTCGGAAGAGTCGAGGAGCATAGGTCGGAATCGGCGAGGAGCGGAGGTCGGAAGAGGCGAGGAGCGGAGGTCGGAAGAGTCGAGGAGCGGAGGTCGGAAGAGACGAGGAGCGGAGATCGGAAGAGACGAGGAGCGGAGGTCGGAAGAGTCGAGGAGCGGAGATCGGAAGAGACGAGGAGCGGAGGTCGGAAGAGACGAGGAGCGGAGATCGGAATCGGCGAGGAGCATAGGTCGGAATCGGCGAGGAGCAGAGGTCGGAAGTGGTGAGGTGCGGAGGTCGGAAGAGACGAGGAGCGGAGATCGGAAGAGACGAGGAGCGGAGGTCGTAAGCGGTGAGGAGCGGAGGTCGGAAGAGACGAGGAGCGGAGATCGGAATCGGCGAGGAGCGGAGGTCGTAAGCGGTGAGGAGCGGAGGTCGGAAGAGACGAGGAGCGGAGATCGGAATCGGCGAGGAGCGGGGATCGGAATCGGCGAGGAGCGGAGGTCGGAAGAGTCGAGGAGCGTAGGTCGGAAGAGACAAAGAGCGGAGGTCGGAAGAGTCGAGGAGCGGAGATCGGAATCGGCGAGGAGCGGAGGTCGGAAGAGTCGAGGAGCGTAGGTCGGTATCGGCGAGGAGCGGAGGTCGGAAGAGACGAGGAGCGGAGGTCGGAAGGGTCGAGGAGCGGAGGTCGGAAGAGACGAGGAGCGGAGGTCAGAAGAGACGAGGAGCGGAGGTCGGAATCGGCGAGGGTCGGAGATCGGAAGAGACGAGGAGCGGAGGTCGGAAGAGACGAGGAGCGGAGGTCGGAAGAGACGAGGAGCGGAGGTCGGAAGAGACGAGGAGCGGAGGTCGGAAGGGTCGAGGAGCGTAGGTCGGAAGAGTCGAGGAGCGGAGGTCGGAAGAGACGAGGAGCGGAGGTCGGAAGAGTCGAGGAGCGTAGGTCGGAATCGGCGAGGAGCGGAGGTCGGAAGAGACGTGGAGCGGAGGTCGGAAGAGTCGAGGAGCGGAGGTCGGAAGAGGCGAGGAGCGGAGATCGGAAGAGTCGAGGAGCGGAGGTCGGAAGAGACGTGGAGCGGAGGTCGGAAGAGTCGAGGAGCGGAGGTCGGAAGAGGCGAGGAGCGGAGGTCGGAAGAGTCGAGGAGCGGAGGTCGGAAGAGTCGAGGAGCGGAGGTCGGAAGAGACGTGTAGCGGAGGTCGGAAGAGTCGAGGAGCGTAGGTCGGAAGAGTCGAGGAGCGTAGGTCGGAATAGATGAGGAGCGGAGGTCGGAAGAGTCGAGGAGCGGAGGTCGGAAGAGACGTGGAGCGGAGGTCGGAAGAGTCGAGGAGCGGAGGTCGGAAGAGATGAGGAGCGGAGGTCGGAAGAGATGAGGAGCGGAGGTCGGAAGAGTCGAGGAGCGGAGGTCGGAAGAGTCGAGGAGCGGAGGTCGGAAGAGATGAGGAGCGGAGGTCGGAAGAGACGAGGAACGGAGGTCGGAAGAGTCGAGGAGCGGAGGTCGGAAGAGTCGAGGAGCGTAGGTCTGAATCGGCGAGGAGCGGAGGTCGGAAGAGACGAGGAGCGGAGGTCGGAAGAGACGAGGAGCGGAGGTCGGAAGAGACGAGGAGCGGAGGTCGGAAGAGACGAGGAGCGGAGGTCGGAAGCGGCGAGGAGCGGAGGTCGGAAGAGTCGAGGAGCGGAGGTCGGAAGAGACGAGGAGCGGAGGTCGGCAGAGACGAGGAGCGGAGGTCGGAAGAGTCGAGGAGCGGAGGCCGGAAGCGGCGAGGAGCGGAGATCGGAAGCGGCGAGGAGCGGAGGTCGGAAGAGTCGAGGAGCGGAGGCCGGAAGCGGCGAGGAGCGGAGGTCGGAAGAGACGAGGAGCGGAGGTCGGAAGAGACGAGGAGCGGAGGTCGGAAGAGACGAGGAGCGGAGGTCAGAAGCGGCGAGGAGCGGAGGTCGGAAGCGGCGAGGAGCGGAGTTTGGAAGAGACGAGGATCGGAGGTCGGAAGCGGCGAGGAGCGGAGGTCGGAAGAGTCGAGGAGCGGAGGCCGGAAGCGGCGAGGAGCGGAGGTCGGAAGAGTCGAGGAGCGGAGGCCGGAAGCGGCGAGGAGCGGAGGTCGGAAGCGGCGAGGAGCGGAGTTTGGAAGAGACGAGGATCGGAGGTCGGAAGCGGCGAGGAGCGGAGGTCGGAAGAGTCGAGGAGCGGAGGCCGGAAGCGGCGAGGAGCGGAGGTCGGAAGAGACGAGGAGCGGAAGTCGGAGTCGGCGAGGAGCGGAGATCGGAAGAGATGAGGAGCGGAGGTCGGAAGAGGCGAGGAGCGGAGGTCGGAAGAGTCAAGGAGCGGAGGTCGGAAGAGTCGAGGAGCGGAGGTCGGAAGAGTCGAGAAGCGTAGGTCTGAATCGGCGAGGAGCGGAGGTCGGAAGAGATGAGGAGCGGAGGTCGGAAGAGGCGAGGAGCGGAGATCGGAAGAGATGAGGAGCGGAGGTCGGAAGAGTCGAGGAGCGGAGGTCGGAAGAGACGAGGAGCGGAGGTCGGAAGAGACGAGGAGCGGAGGTCGGAAGAGTCGAGGAGCGGAGGTCGGAAGAGTCGAGGAGCGGAGGTCGGAAGAGTCGAGGAGCGAAGGTCGGAATCGGCGAGGAGCGGAGGTCGGAAGAGACGAGGAGCGGAGGTCGGAAGAGTCGAGGAGCGGAGGTCGGAATCGGCGAGGAGCGGAGGTCGGAAGAGTCGAGGAGCGGAGGTCGGAAGAGTCGAGGAGCGTAGGTCGGAATCGGCGAGGAGCGGAGGTCGGAAGAGTCGAGGAGCGGAGGTCGGAAGAGTCGAGGAGCGGAGGTCGGAAGAGAAGAGGAGCGGAGGTCGGAAGAGGCGAGGAGCGGAGGTCGGAAGAGTCGAGGAGCGGAGGTCGGAAGAGGCGAGGAGCGGAGATCGGAAGAGATGAGGAGCGGAGGTCGGAAGAGATGAGGAGCGGAGGTCGGAAGAGTCGAGGAGCGGAGGTCGGAAGAGAAGAGGAGCGGAGGTCGGAAGAGGCGAGGAGCGGAGGTCGGAAGAGTCGAGGAGCGGAGGTCGGAAGAGGCGAGGAGCGGAGATCGGAAGAGATGAGGAGCGGAGGATGGAAGAGATGAGGAGCGGAGGTCGGAAGAGTCGAGGAGCGGAGGTCGGAAGAGATGAGGAGCGGAGGTCGGAAGAGACGAGGAGCGGAGGTCGGAAGAGTCGAGGAGCGGAGGTCGGAATTGGCGAGGAGCGGAGGTCGGAAGAGTCGAGGAGCGGAGGTCGGAAGAGTCGAGGAGCGGAGGTCGGAAGAGTCGAGGAGCGGAGATCGGAAGAGGCGAGGAGCGGAGGTCGTAAGAGGCGAGGAGCGGAGGTCGGAATCGGCGAGGAGCGGAGGTCGGAAGAGTCGAGGAGCGGAGGTCGGAAGAGTCGAGGAGCGGAGGTCGGAAGAGAAGAGGAGCGGAGGTCGGAAGAGGCGAGGAGCGGAGGTCGGAAGAGGCGAGGAGCGGAGATCGGAAGAGATGAGGAGCGGAGGTCGGAAGAGATGAGGAGCGGAGGTCGGAAGAGTCGAGGAGCGGAGGTCGGAAGAGATGAGGAGCGGAGGTCGGAAGAGACGAGGAGCGGAGGTCGGAAGAGTCGAGGAGCGGAGGTCGGAATCGGCGAGGAGCGGAGGTCGGAAGAGTCGAGGAGCGGAGGTCGGAAGAGTCGAGGAGCGGAGGTCGGAAGAGTCGAGGAGCGGAGATCGGAAGAGGCGAGGAGCGGAGGTCGTAAGAGGCGAGGAGTGGAGGTCGGAATCGGCGAGGAGCGGAGGTCGGAAGAGGCGAGGAGCGGAGGTCGGAAGAGGCGAGGAGCAGAGGTCGGAAGAGGCGAGGAGCGGAGGTCGTAAGAGTCGAGGAGCGGAGGTCGGAAGAGTCGAGGAGCGGAGGTAGGAAGAGTCGAGGAGCGGAGGTCAGAATCGGCGAGGAGCGGAGGTCGGAAGAGTCGAGGAGCGGAGGTCGGAAGAGACGAGGAGCGGAGGTCGGAAGAGGCGAGGAGCGGAGGTCGGAAGAGTCGAGGAGCGGAGGTCGGAAGAGTCGAGGAGCGGAGGTCGGAAGTGACGAGGAGCGGAGGTCGGAAGAGTCGAGGAGCGGAGGTCGGAAGAGGCGAGGAGCGGAGGTCGGAAGAGGCGAGGAGCGGAGGTCGGAAGAGGCGAGGAGCGGAGGTCGGAAGAGTCGAGGAGCGTAGGTCGGAATTGGCGAGGAGCAGAGGTCGGAAGAGTCTAGGAGCGGAGGTCGGAAGAGGCGAGGAGCGGAGGTCGTAAGAGTCGAGGAGCGGCGGTCGGAAGAGTCGGGGAGCGGAGGTCAGAAGAGACGAGGAGCGGAGGTCGGAAGAGATGAGGAGCGGAGGTCGGAAGAGACGAGGAACGGAGGTCGGAAGAGTTGAGGAGCGGAGGTCGGAAGAGATGAGGAGCGGAGGTCGGAAGAGACGAGGAACGGAGGTCGGAAGAGTTGAGGAGCGGAGGTCGGAAGAGTCGAGGAGCGTAGGTCGGAATCGGCGAGGAGCGGAGGTCGGAAGAGACGAGGAGCGGAGGTCGGAAGAGGCGAGGAGCGGAGATCGGAAGAGATGAGGAGCGGAGGTCGGAAGAGGCGAGGAGCGGAGGTCGGAAGAGTCGAGGAGCGGAGGTCGGAAGAGATGAGGAGCGGAGGTCGGAAGAGACGAGGAACGGAGGTCGGAAGAGTTGAGGAGCGGAGGTCGGAAGAGTCGAGGAGCGTAGGTCGGAATCGGCGAGGAGCGGAGGTCGGAAGTGGTGAGGAGCGGAGGTCGGAAGAGACGAGGAGCGGAGGTCGGAAGAGACGAGGAGCGGAGGTCGTAAGCGGTGAGGAGCGGAGGTCGGAAGAGACGAGGAGCGGAGCTTGGAATCGGCGAGGAGCGGAGGCCGGAAGTGGTGAGGAGCGGAGGTCAGAAGAGACGAGGAGCGGAGGTCGGAAGAGACAAGGAGCGAAGGTCGTAAGCGGTGAGGAGCGGAGGTCGGAAGAGACAAAGAGCGGAGGTCGGAAGAGTCGAGGAACGTAGGTCGGAAGAGTCGAGGAGCGGAGGTCGGAAGAGTCGAGAAGCGGAGGTCGGAAGAGTCGAGGAGCGTAGGTCGGAATCGGCGAGGAGCGGAGGTCGGAAGAGGCGAGGAGCGGAGGTCGGAAGAGTCGAGGAGCGGAGGTCGGAAGAGACGAGGAGCGGAGATCGGAAGAGACGAGGAGCGGAGGTTGGAAGAGTCGAGGAGCGGAGATCGGAAGAGACGAGGAGCGGAGGTCGGAAGAGACGAGGAGCGGAGATCGGAATCGGCGAGGAGCATAGGTCGGAATCGGCGAGGAGCAGAGGTCGGAAGTGGTGAGGTGCGGAGGTCGGAAGAGACGAGGAGCGGAGGTCGGAAGAGACGAGGAGCGGAGATCGGAAGAGACGAGGAGCGGAGGTCGTAAGCGGTGAGGAGCGGAGGTCGGAAGAGACGAGGAGCGGAGATCGGAATCGGCGAGGAGCGGAGGTCGTAAGCGGTGAGGAGTGGAGGTCGGAAGAGACGAGGAGCGGAGATCGGAATCGGCGAGGAGCGGGGATCGGAATCGGCGAGGAGCGGAGGTCGGAAGAGTCGAGGAGCGTAGGTCGGAAGAGACAAAGAGCGGAGGTCGGAAGAGTCGAGGAGCGGAGATCGGAATCGGCGAGGAGCGGAGGTCGGAAGAGACGAGGAGCGGAGGTCGGAAGGGTCGAGGAGCGGAGGTCGGAAGAGACGAGGAGCGGAGGTCAGAAGAGACGAGGAGCGGAGGTCGGAATCGGCGAGGGTCGGAGATCGGAAGAGACGAGGAGCGGAGGTCGGAAGAGACGAGGAGCGGAGGTCGGAAGAGACGAGGAGCGGAGGTCGGAAGAGACGAGGAGCGGAGGTCGGAAGGGTCGAGGAGCGTAGGTCGGAATCGGCGAGGAGCGGAGGTCGGAATCGGCGAGGAGCGTAGGTCGGAAGAGACGAAGAGCAGAGGTCGGAAGAGACGAGGAGAGGAGGTCGGAAGATACGAGGAGCGGAGGTCGGAAGCGGTGAGTAGCGGAGATCGGAAGAGTCGAGGAGCGTAGGTCGGAAGCGGCGAGGAGCAGAGGTCGGAAGAGACGAAGAGCGGAGGTCGGAAGAGTCGAGGAGCGGAGGTCGGAAGCGGCGAGGAGCGGAGGTCGGAAGAGACGAAGAGCGGAGGTCGGAAGAGACGAGGAGCGGAAGTCGGAAGAGACGAGGAGCGGAGGTCGGAAGAGACGAGGAGCGGAGGTCGGAAGAGACGAGGAGCGGAGGTCGGAAGAGACGAGGAGCGGAGGTCGGAAGAGACGAGGAGCGGAGGTCGGAAGAGACGAGGAGCGGAGGTCGGAATCGGCGAGGAGCGGAGGTCGGAAGAGATGAGGAGCGGAGGTCGGAAGAGACGAAGAGCAGAGGTCGGAAGAGACGAGGAGCGGAGGTTGGAAGAGACAGGGAGCGGAGGTCGGAAGAGACGAGGAGCGGTGGTCGGAAGCGGCGAGGAGCGGAGGTCGGAAGAGACGAAGAGCAGAGGTCGGAAGAGACGAGGAGCGGAGGTCGGAAGAGACGAGGAGCGGAGGTCGGAAGCGGTGAGGAGCGGAGGTCGGAAGAGATGAGGAGCGGAGGTCGGAAGAGACGAGGAGCGGAGGTCGGAAGAGACGAAGAGCAGAGGTCGGAAGAGACGAGGAGCGGAGGTCGGAAGAGACGAGGAGCGGAGGTCGGAAGAGTCGAGGAGCGTAGGTCGGAATCGGCGAGGAGCGGAGGTCGAAAGTGGTGAGGAGCGGAGGTCGGAAGAGACGAGGAGCGGAGGTTGGAAGAGATGAGGAGCGGAGGTCGGAAGAGACGAGGAGCGGAGGTCGGAAGAGACGAGGAGCGGAGGTCAGAAGCGGTGAGGAGCGGAGGTCGGAAGAGACGAGGAGCGGAGGTCAGAAGCGGTGAGGAGCGGAGGTCGGAAGAGACGAGGAGCGGAGGTCAGAAGAGACGAGGAGCGGAGGTCGGAAGAGACGAGGAGCGGAGGTCGGAAGAGTCGAGGAGCGTAGGTCGGAATCGGCGAGGAGCGGAGGTCGGAATCAGCGAGGAGCGGAGGTCGGAAGAGTCGAGGAGCGGAGGTCGGAAGAGTCGAGGAGCGGAGGTCGGAAGAGTCGAGGAGCGGAGCTAGGAATCGGCGAGGAGCGGAGGTCGGAAGAGACGTGGAACGGAGGTCGGAAGAGATGAGGAGCGGAGATCGGAAGAGATGAGGAGCGGAGGTCGGAAGAGGCGAGGAGCGGAGGTCGGAAGAGATGAGGAGCGGAGGTCGGAAGAGACGAGGAACGGAGGTCGGAAGAGATGAGGAGCGGAGGTCGGAAGAGACGAGGAACGGAGGTCGGAAGAGTCGAGGAGCGGAGGTCAGAAGAGTCGAGGAGCGTAGGTCGGAATCGGCGAGGAGCGGAGGTCGGAAGAGATGAGGAGCGGAGGTCGGAATCGGCGAGGAGCGGAGGTCGGAAGAGATGAGGAGCGGAGGTCGGAAGAGACGAGGAGCGGAGGTCGGAAGAGACGAGGAGCGGAGGTTGTAAGCGGTGAGGAACGGAGGTCGGAAGAAACGAGGAGCGGAGATCGGAATCGGCGAGGAGCGGATGTCGGAAGAGACGTGGAGCGGAGGTCGGAAGAGTCGAGGAGCGTAGGTCGGAATCGGCGAGGAGCGGAGGTCGGAAGAGACGTGGAGCGGAGGTCGGAAGAGACGAGTAGCGGAGCTTGGAAGAGACAAAGAGCGGAGGTCGGAAGAGTCGAGGAACGTAGGTCGGAAGAGGCGAGGAGCGGAGGTCGGATGAGTCGAGGAGCGTAGGTCGGAATCGGCGAGGAGCGGAGGTCGGAAGTGGTGAGGAGCGGAGGTCGGAAGAGTCGAGGAGCGTAGGTCGGAAGAGGCGAGGAGCGGAGGTCGGATGAGTCGAGGAGCGGAGGTCGGAAGAGGCGAGGAGCGTAGGTCGGAATCGGCGAGGAGCGGAGGTCGGAAGTGGTGAGGAGCGGAGGTCAGAAGAGACGAGGAGCGGAGGTCGGAAGAGATGAGGAGCGGAGGTCGGAAGAGACGAGGAGCGGAGGTCGGAAGAGATGAGGAGCGGAGGTCGGAAGAGATGAGGAGCGGAGGTCGGAAGAGTCGAGGAGCGTAGGTCGGAATCGGCGAGGAGCGGAGGTCGGAAGTGGTGAGGAGCGGAGGTCAGAAGAGATGAGGAGCGGAGGTCGGAAGAGACGAGGAACGGAGGTCGGAAGAGTCGAGGAGCGGAGGTCAGAAGAGACGAGGAGCGGAGGTCGGAAGATACGAGGAGCGGAGGTCATAAGCGGTGAGGAGCGGAGGTCGGAAGAGACGTGGAACGGAGGTCGGAAGAGATGAGGAGCGGAGATCGGAAGAGATGAGGAGCGGAGGTCGGAAGAGGCGAGGAGCGGAGGTCGGAAGAGATGAGGAGCGGAGGTCGGAAGAGACGAGGAACGGAGGTCGGAAGAGATGAGGAGCGGAGGTCGGAAGAGACGAGGAACGGAGGTCGGAAGAGTCGAGGAGCGGAGGTCGGAAGAGTCGAGGAGCGTAGGTCGGAATCGGCGAGGAGCGGAGGTCGGAAGAGATGAGGAGCGGAAGTCGGAAGAGACGAGGAGCGGAGGTCGGAAGAGACGAGGAGCGGAGGTTGTAAGCGGTGAGGAACGGAGGTCGGAAGAAACGAGGAGCGGAGATCGGAATCGGCGAGGAGCGGATGTCGGAAGAGACGTGGAGCGGAGGTCGGAAGAGTCGAGGAGCGTAGGTCGGAATCGGCGAGGAGCGGAGGTCGGAAGAGACGTGGAGCGGAGGTCAGAAGAGACGAGTAGCGGAGCTTGGAAGAGACAAAGAGCGGAGGTCGGAAGAGTCGAGGAACGTAGGTCGGAAGAGTCGAGGAGCGGAGGTCGGATGAGTCGAGGAGCGTAGGTCGGATGAGTCGAGGAGCGTAGGTCGGAATCGGCGAGGAGCGGAGGTCGGAAGTGGTGAGGAGCGGAGGTCGGAAGAGTCGAGGAGCGTCGGTCGGAAGAGGCGAGGAGCGGAGGTCGGATGAGTCGAGGAGCGTAGGTCGGAATCGGCGAGGAGCGGAGGTCGGAAGTGGTGAGGAGCGGAGGTCGGAAGAGACGAGGAGCGGAGGTCGGAATCGGCGAGGAGCGGAGGTCGGAAGAGATGAGGAGCGGAGGTCGGAATCGGCGAGGAGCGGAGGTCGGAAGAGATGAGGAGCGGAGGTCGGAAGAGACGAGGAGCGGAGGTCGGAAGAGACGAGGAGCGGAGGTTGTAAGCGGTGAGGAACGGAGGTCGGAAGAAACGAGGAGCGGAGATCGGAATCGGCGAGGAGCGGATGTCGGAAGAGACGTGGAGCGGAGGTCGGAAGAGTCGAGGAGCGTAGGTCGGAATCGGCGAGGAGCGGAGGTCGGAAGAGACGTGGAGCGGAGGTCGGAAGAGACGAGTAGCGGAGCTTGGAAGAGACAAAGAGCGGAGGTCGGAAGAGTCGAGGAACGTAGGTCGGAAGAGTCGAGGAGCGGAGGTCGGATGAGTCGAGGAGCGTAGGTCGGAATCGGCGAGGAGCGGAGGTCGGAAGTGGTGAGGAGCGGAGGTCGGAAGAGTCGAGGAGCGTAGGTCGGAAGAGGCGAGGAGCGGAGGTCGGATGAGTCGAGGAGCGGAGGTCGGAAGAGGCGAGGAGCGGAGGTCGGAATCGGCGAGGAGCGGAGGTCGGAAGTGGTGAGGAGCGGAGGTCGCAAGAGTCGAGGAGCGTAGGTCGGAATCGGCGAGGAGCGGAGGTCGGAAGTGGTGAGGAGCGGAGGTCAGAAGAGACGAGGAGCGGAGGTCGGAAGAGATGAGGAGCGGAGGTCGGAAGAGACGAGGAGCGGAGGTCGGAAGAGATGAGGAGCGGAGGTCGGAAGAGATGAGGAGCGGAGGTCGGAAGAGTCGAGGAGCGTAGGTCGGAATCGGCGAGGAGCGGAGGTCGGAAGTGGTGAGGAGCGGAGGTCAGAAGAGATGAGGAGCGGAGGTCGGAAGAGACGAGGAACGGAGGTCGGAAGAGTCGAGGAGCGGAGGTCAGAAGAGACGAGGAGCGGAGGTCGGAAGATACGAGGAGCGGAGGTCATAAGCGGTGAGGAGCGGAGGTCGGAAGAGACGTGGAACGGAGGTCGGAAGAGATGAGGAGCGGAGATCGGAAGAGATGAGGAGCGGAGGTCGGAAGAGGCGAGGAGCGGAGGTCGGAAGAGATGAGGAGCGGAGGTCGGAAGAGACGAGGAACGGAGGTCGGAAGAGATGAGGAGCGGAGGTCGGAAGAGACGAGGAACGGAGGTCGGAAGAGTCGAGGAGCGGAGGTCGGAAGAGTCGAGGAGCGTAGGTCGGAATCGGCGAGGAGCGGAGGTCGGAAGAGATGAGGAGCGGAGGTCGGAAGAGACGAGGAGCGGAGGTCGGAAGAGACGAGTAGCGGAGCTTGGAAGAGACAAAGAGCGGAGGTCGGAAGAGTCGAGGAACGTAGGTCGGAAGAGTCGAGGAGCGGAGGTCGGATGAGTCGAGCAGCGTAGGTCGGATGAGTCGAGGAGCGTAGGTCGGAATCGGCGAGGAGCGGAGGTCGGAAGTGGTGAGGAGCGGAGGTCGGAAGAGTCGAGGAGCGTAGGTCGGAAGAGGCGAGGAGCGGAGGTCGGATGAGTCGAGGAGCGTAGGTCGGAATCGGCGAGGAGCGGAGGTCGGAAGTGGTGAGGAGCGGAGGTCGGAAGAGTCGAGGAGCGTAGGTCGGAAGAGGCGAGGAGCGGAGGTCGGAAGAGGCGAGGAGCGGAGGTCGGAAGAGTCGAGGAGCGTAGGTCGGAATTGGCGAGGAGCAGAGGTCGGAAGAGTCTAGGAGCGGAGGTCGGAAGAGGCGAGGAGCGGAGGTCGTAAGAGTCGAGGAGCGGCGGTCGGAAGAGTCGGGGAGCGGAGGTCAGAAGAGACGAGGAGCGGAGGTCGGAAGAGATGAGGAGCGGAGGTCGGAAGAGACGAGGAACGGAGGTCGGAAGAGTTGAGGAGCGGAGGTCGGAAGAGATGAGGAGCGGAGGTCGGAAGAGACGAGGAACGGAGGTCGGAAGAGTTGAGGAGCGGAGGTCGGAAGAGTCGAGGAGCGTAGGTCGGAATCGGCGAGGAGCGGAGGTCGGAAGAGACGAGGAGCGGAGGTCGGAAGAGGCGAGGAGCGGAGATCGGAAGAGATGAGGAGCGGAGGTCGGAAGAGGCGAGGAGCGGAGGTCGGAAGAGTCGAGGAGCGGAGGTCGGAAGAGATGAGGAGCGGAGGTCGGAAGAGACGAGGAACGGAGGTCGGAAGAGTTGAGGAGCGGAGGTCGGAAGAGTCGAGGAGCGTAGGTCGGAATCGGCGAGGAGCGGAGGTCGGAAGTGGTGAGGAGCGGAGGTCGGAAGAGACGAGGAGCGGAGGTCGGAAGAGACGAGGAGCGGAGGTCGTAAGCGGTGAGGAGCGGAGGTCGGAAGAGACGAGGAGCGGAGCTTGGAATCGGCGAGGAGCGGAGGCCGGAAGTGGTGAGGAGCGGAGGTCAGAAGAGACGAGGAGCGGAGGTCGGAAGAGACAAGGAGCGAAGGTCGTAAGCGGTGAGGAGCGGAGGTCGGAAGAGACAAAGAGCGGAGGTCGGAAGAGTCGAGGAACGTAGGTCGGAAGAGTCGAGGAGCGGAGGTCGGAAGAGTCGAGAAGCGGAGGTCGGAAGAGTCGAGGAGCGTAGGTCGGAATCGGCGAGGAGCGGAGGTCGGAAGAGGCGAGGAGCGGAGGTCGGAAGAGTCGAGGAGCGGAGGTCGGAAGAGACGAGGAGCGGAGATCGGAAGAGACGAGGAGCGGAGGTTGGAAGAGTCGAGGAGCGGAGATCGGAAGAGACGAGGAGCGGAGGTCGGAAGAGACGAGGAGCGGAGATCGGAATCGGCGAGGAGCATAGGTCGGAATCGGCGAGGAGCAGAGGTCGGAAGTGGTGAGGTGCGGAGGTCGGAAGAGACGAGGAGCGGAGGTCGGAAGAGACGAGGAGCGGAGATCGGAAGAGACGAGGAGCGGAGGTCGTAAGCGGTGAGGAGCGGAGGTCGGAAGAGACGAGGAGCGGAGATCGGAATCGGCGAGGAGCGGAGGTCGTAAGCGGTGAGGAGTGGAGGTCGGAAGAGACGAGGAGCGGAGATCGGAATCGGCGAGGAGCGGGGATCGGAATCGGCGAGGAGCGGAGGTCGGAAGAGTCGAGGAGCGTAGGTCGGAAGAGACAAAGAGCGGAGGTCGGAAGAGTCGAGGAGCGGAGATCGGAATCGGCGAGGAGCGGAGGTCGGAAGAGACGAGGAGCGGAGGTCGGAAGGGTCGAGGAGCGGAGGTCGGAAGAGACGAGGAGCGGAGGTCAGAAGAGACGAGGAGCGGAGGTCGGAATCGGCGAGGGTCGGAGATCGGAAGAGACGAGGAGCGGAGGTCGGAAGAGACGAGGAGCGGAGGTCGGAAGAGACGAGGAGCGGAGGTCGGAAGAGACGAGGAGCGGAGGTCGGAAGGGTCGAGGAGCGTAGGTCGGAATCGGCGAGGAGCGGAGGTCGGAATCGGCGAGGAGCGTAGGTCGGAAGAGACGAAGAGCAGAGGTCGGAAGAGACGAGGAGAGGAGGTCGGAAGATACGAGGAGCGGAGGTCGGAAGCGGTGAGTAGCGGAGATCGGAAGAGTCGAGGAGCGTAGGTCGGAAGCGGCGAGGAGCAGAGGTCGGAAGAGACGAAGAGCGGAGGTCGGAAGAGTCGAGGAGCGGAGGTCGGAAGCGGCGAGGAGCGGAGGTCGGAAGAGACGAAGAGCGGAGGTCGGAAGAGACGAGGAGCGGAAGTCGGAAGAGACGAGGAGCGGAGGTCGGAAGAGACGAGGAGCGGAGGTCGGAAGAGACGAGGAGCGGAGGTCGGAAGAGACGAGGAGCGGAGGTCGGAAGAGACGAGGAGCGGAGGTCGGAAGAGACGAGGAGCGGAGGTCGGAATCGGCGAGGAGCGGAGGTCGGAAGAGATGAGGAGCGGAGGTCGGAAGAGACGAAGAGCAGAGGTCGGAAGAGACGAGGAGCGGAGGTTGGAAGAGACAGGGAGCGGAGGTCGGAAGAGACGAGGAGCGGTGGTCGGAAGCGGCGAGGAGCGGAGGTCGGAAGAGACGAAGAGCAGAGGTCGGAAGAGACGAGGAGCGGAGGTCGGAAGAGACGAGGAGCGGAGGTCGGAAGCGGTGAGGAGCGGAGGTCGGAAGAGATGAGGAGCGGAGGTCGGAAGAGACGAGGAGCGGAGGTCGGAAGAGACGAAGAGCAGAGGTCGGAAGAGACGAGGAGCGGAGGTCGGAAGAGACGAGGAGCGGAGGTCGGAAGAGTCGAGGAGCGGAGGTCGGAATCGGCGAGGAGCGGAGGTCGGAAGAGACGAGGAGCGGAGGTCAGAAGCGGTGAGGAGCGGAGGTCGGAAGAGACGAGGAGCGGAGGTCAGAAGCGGTGAGGAGCGGAGGTCGGAAGAGACGAGGAGCGGAGGTCAGAAGAGACGAGGAGCGGAGGTCGGAAGAGACGAGGAGCGGAGGTCGGAAGAGTCGAGGAGCGTAGGTCGGAATCGGCGAGGAGCGGAGGTCGGAATCAGCGAGGAGCGGAGGTCGGAAGAGTCGAGGAGCGGAGGTCGGAAGAGTCGAGGAGCGGAGGTCGGAAGAGTCGAGGAGCGGAGCTAGGAATCGGCGAGGAGCGGAGGTCGGAAGAGACGTGGAACGGAGGTCGGAAGAGATGAGGAGCGGAGATCGGAAGAGGCGAGGAGCGGAGGTCGGAAGAGATGAGGAGCGGAGGTCGGAAGAGGCGAGGAGCGGAGGTCGGAAGAGATGAGGAGCGGAGGTCGGAAGAGACGAGGAACGGAGGTCGGAAGAGATGAGGAGCGGAGGTCGGAAGAGACGAGGAACGGAGGTCGGAAGAGTCGAGGAGCGGAGGTCAGAAGAGTCGAGGAGCGTAGGTCGGAATCGGCGAGGAGCGGAGGTCGGAAGAGATGAGGAGCGGAGGTCGGAATCGGCGAGGAGCGGAGGTCGGAAGAGATGAGGAGCGGAGGTCGGAAGAGACGAGGAGCGGAGGTCGGAAGAGACGAGGAGCGGAGGTTGTAAGCGGTGAGGAACGGAGGTCGGAAGAAACGAGGAGCGGAGATCGGAATCGGCGAGGAGCGGATGTCGGAAGAGACGTGGAGCGGAGGTCGGAAGAGTCGAGGAGCGTAGGTCGGAATCGGCGAGGAGCGGAGGTCGGAAGAGACGTGGAGCGGAGGTCGGAAGAGACGAGTAGCGGAGCTTGGAAGAGACAAAGAGCGGAGGTCGGAAGAGTCGAGGAACGTAGGTCGGAAGAGGCGAGGAGCGGAGGTCGGATGAGTCGAGGAGCGTAGGTCGGAATCGGCGAGGAGCGGAGGTCGGAAGTGGTGAGGAGCGGAGGTCGGAAGAGTCGAGGAGCGTAGGTCGGAAGAGGCGAGGAGCGGAGGTCGGATGAGTCGAGGAGCGGAGGTCGGAAGAGGCGAGGAGCGTAGGTCGGAATCGGCGAGGAGCGGAGGTCGGAAGTGGTGAGGAGCGGAGGTCAGAAGAGACGAGGAGCGGAGGTCGGAAGAGATGAGGAGCGGAGGTCGGAAGAGACGAGGAGCGGAGGTCGGAAGAGATGAGGAGCGGAGGTCGGAAGAGATGAGGAGCGGAGGTCGGAAGAGTCGAGGAGCGTAGGTCGGAATCGGCGAGGAGCGGAGGTCGGAAGTGGTGAGGAGCGGAGGTCAGAAGAGATGAGGAGCGGAGGTCGGAAGAGACGAGGAACGGAGGTCGGAAGAGTCGAGGAGCGGAGGTCAGAAGAGACGAGGAGCGGAGGTCGGAAGATACGAGGAGCGGAGGTCATAAGCGGTGAGGAGCGGAGGTCGGAAGAGACGTGGAACGGAGGTCGGAAGAGATGAGGAGCGGAGATCGGAAGAGATGAGGAGCGGAGGTCGGAAGAGGCGAGGAGCGGAGGTCGGAAGAGATGAGGAGCGGAGGTCGGAAGAGACGAGGAACGGAGGTCGGAAGAGATGAGGAGCGGAGGTCGGAAGAGACGAGGAACGGAGGTCGGAAGAGTCGAGGAGCGGAGGTCGGAAGAGTCGAGGAGCGTAGGTCGGAATCGGCGAGGAGCGGAGGTCGGAAGAAATGAGGAGCGGAGGTCGGAAGAGACGAGGAGCGGAGGTCGGAAGAGACGAGGAGCGGAGGTTGTAAGCGGTGAGGAACGGAGGTCGGAAGAAACGAGGAGCGGAGATCGGAATCGGCGAGGAGCGGATGTCGGAAGAGACGTGGAGCGGAGGTCGGAAGAGTCGAGGAGCGTAGGTCGGAATCGGCGAGGAGCGGAGGTCGGAAGAGACGTGGAGCGGAGGTCGGAAGAGACGAGTAGCGGAGCTTGGAAGAGACAAAGAGCGGAGGTCGGAAGAGTCGAGGAACGTAGGTCGGAAGAGTCGAGGAGCGGAGGTCGGATGAGTCGAGGAGCGTAGGTCGGATGAGTCGAGGAGCGTAGGTCGGAATCGGCGAGGAGCGGAGGTCGGAAGTGGTGAGGAGCGGAGGTCGGAAGAGTCGAGGAGCGTAGGTCGGAAGAGGCGAGGAGCGGAGGTCGGATGAGTCGAGGAGCGTAGGTCGGAATCGGCGAGGAGCGGAGGTCGGAAGTGGTGAGGAGCGGAGGTCGGAAGAGACGAGGAGCGGAGGTCGGAATCGGCGAGGAGCGGAGGTCGGAAGAGATGAGGAGCGGAGGTCGGAATCGGCGAGGAGCGGAGGTCGGAAGAGATGAGGAGCGGAGGTCGGAAGAGACGAGGAGCGGAGGTCGGAAGAGACGAGGAGCGGAGGTTGTAAGCGGTGAGGAACGGAGGTCGGAAGAAACGAGGAGCGGAGATCGGAATCGGCGAGGAGCGGATGTCGGAAGAGACGTGGAGCGGAGGTCGGAAGAGTCGAGGAGCGTAGGTCGGAATCGGCGAGGAGCGGAGGTCGGAAGAGACGTGGAGCGGAGGTCGGAAGAGACGAGTAGCGGAGCTTGGAAGAGACAAAGAGCGGAGGTCGGAAGAGTCGAGGAAAGTAGGTCGGAACAGTCGAGGAGCGGAGGTCGGATGAGTCGAGGAGCGTAGGTCGGAATCGGCGAGGAGCGGAGGTCGGAAGTGGTGAGGAGCGGAGGTCGGAAGAGTCGAGGAGCGTAGGTCGGAAGAGGCGAGGAGCGGAGGTCGGATGAGTCGAGGAGCGGAGGTCGGAAGAGGCGAGGAGCGGAGGTCGGAATCGGCGAGGAGCGGAGGTCGGAAGTGGTGAGGAGCGGAGGTCGCAAGAGTCGAGGAGCGTAGGTCGGAATCGGCGAGGAGCGGAGGTCGGAAGTGGTGAGGAGCGGAGGTCAGAAGAGACGAGGAGCGGAGGTCGGAAGAGATGAGGAGCGGAGGTCGGAAGAGACGAGGAGCGGAGGTCGGAAGAGATGAGGAGCGGAGGTCGGAAGAGATGAGGAGCGGAGGTCGGAAGAGTCGAGGAGCGTAGGTCGGAATCGGCGAGGAGCGGAGGTCGGAAGTGGTGAGGAGCGGAGGTCAGAAGAGATGAGGAGCGGAGGTCGGAAGAGACGAGGAACGGAGGTCGGAAGAGTCGAGGAGCGGAGGTCAGAAGAGACGAGGAGCGGAGGTCGGAAGATACGAGGAGCGGAGGTCATAAGCGGTGAGGAGCGGAGGTCGGAAGAGACGTGGAACGGAGGTCGGAAGAGATGAGGAGCGGAGATCGGAAGAGATGAGGAGCGGAGGTCGGAAGAGGCGAGGAGCGGAGGTCGGAAGAGATGAGGAGCGGAGGTCGGAAGAGACGAGGAACGGAGGTCGGAAGAGATGAGGAGCGGAGGTCGGAAGAGACGAGGAACGGAGGTCGGAAGAGTCGAGGAGCGGAGGTCGGAAGAGTCGAGGAGCGTAGGTCGGAATCGGCGAGGAGCGGAGGTCGGAAGAGATGAGGAGCGGAGGTCGGAAGAGACGAGTAGCGGAGCTTGGAAGAGACAAAGAGCGGAGGTCGGAAGAGTCGAGGAACGTAGGTCGGAAGAGTCGAGGAGCGGAGGTCGGATGAGTCGAGGAGCGTAGGTCGGATGAGTCGAGGAGCGTAGGTCGGAATCGGCGAGGAGCGGAGGTCGGAAGTGGTGAGGAGCGGAGGTCGGAAGAGTCGAGGAGCGTAGGTCGGAAGAGGCGAGGAGCGGAGGTCGGATGAGTCGAGGAGCGTAGGTCGGAATCGGCGAGGAGCGGAGGTCGGAAGTGGTGAGGAGCGGAGGTCGGAAGAGTCGAGGAGCGTAGGTCGGAAGAGGCGAGGAGCGGAGGTCGGATGAGTCGAGGAGCGGAGGTCGGAAGAGGCGAGGAGCGGAGGTCGGAATCGGCGAGGAGCGGAGGTCGGAAGTGGTGAGGAGCGGAGGTCGCAAGAGTCGAGGAGCGTAGGTCGGAATCGGCGAGGAGCGGAGGTCGGAAGTGGTGAGGAGCGGAGGTCAGAAGAGACGAGGAGCGGAGGTCGGAAGAGACGAGGAGCGGAGGTCGGAAGAGATGAGGAGCGGAGGTCGGAAGAGTCGAGGAGCGTAGGTCGGAATCGGCGAGGAGCGGAGGTCGGAAGAGATGAGGAGCGGAGGTCGGAAGAGATGAGGAGCGGAGGTCGGAAGAGTCGAGGAGCGTAGGTCGGAATCGGCGAGGAGCGGAGGTCGGAAGATACGAGGAGCGGAGGTCATAAGAGACGAGGAGCGGAGGTCGGAAGAGACGAGGAGCGGAGGTCGGAAGAGTCGAGGATCGTAAGTCGGAAGAGTCGAGGAGCGTAGGTCGGAACCGGCGAGGAGCGGAATTCGAAAGTGGTGAGGAGCGGAGGTCGGAAGAGACGAGGAGCGGAGGTCGGAAGAGACGAGGAGCGGAGGTTGGAAGAGATGAGGAGCGGAGGTCGGAAGAGACGAGGAGCGGAGGTCGGAAGAGACGAAGAGCGGAGGTCGGAAGATGCGAGGAGCGGAGGTCGGAAGAGTCGAGGAGCGTAGGTCGGAATCGGCGAGGAGCGGAGGTCGGAATCGGCGAGGAACGGAGGTCGGAATCGGCGAGGAGCGTAGGTCGGAAGAGGCGAGGAGCGGAGGTCAGAAGAGTCGAGGAGCGGAGGTCGGAAGAGTCGAGGAGCGGAGGTCGGAAGAGTCGAGGAGCGGAGGTCGGAAGAGTCGAGGAGCGGAGGTCGGAAGAGACGAGGAGCGGAGGTTGGAAGAGATGAGGAGCGGAGGTCGGAAGAGACGAGGAGCGGAGGTCGGAAGAGACGAAGAGCGGAGGTCGGAAGATGCGAGGAGCGGAGGTCGGAAGAGTCGAGGAGCGTAGGTCGGAATCGGCGAGGAGCGGAGGTCGGAAGAGTCGAGGAGCGGAGGTCGGAATCGGCGAGGAACGGAGGTCGGAATCGGCGAGGAGCGTAGGTCGGAAGAGTCGAGGAGCGGAGGTCGGAAGAGTCGAGGAGCGGAGGTCGGAAGAGGCGAGGAGCGGAGGTCAGAAGAGTCGAGGAGCGGAGGTCGGAAGAGTCGAGGAGCGGAGGTCGGAAGAGTCGAGGAGCGTAGGTCGGAAGAGACGAGGAGCGGAGGTCGGAAGAGTCGAGGAGCGGAGGTCGGAAGAGTCGAGGAGCGGAGGTCAGAAGAGTCGAGGTGCGGAGGTCAGAAGAGACGAGGAGCAGAGGCCGGAAGAGACGAGGAGCAGAGGTCGGAAGCGGAGAGGAGCGTAGGTCGGAAGAGGCGAGGAGCGGAGGTCGGAAGAGTCGAGGAGCCGAGGTCGGAAGAGTCGAGGAGCGGAGGTCGGAAGAGTCGAGGAGCGGAGGTCGGAAGAGTCGAGGAGCGTAGGTCCGAAGAGACGAGGAGCGGAGGTCGGAAGAGTCGAGGAGCGGAGGTCGGAAGAGTCGAGGAGCGGAGGTCGGAAGAGTCGAGGAGCGGAGGTCGGAAGAGTCGAGGAGCGGAGGTCAGAAGAGACGAGGAGCAGAGGCCGGAAGAGACGAGGAGCGTAGGTCGGAAGAGTCGAGGAGCGGAGGTCAGAAGAGTCGAGGTGCGGAGGTCAGAAGAGACGAGGAGCAGAGGCCGGAAGAGACGAGGAGCAGAGGTCGGAAGCGGCGAGGAGCGTAGGTCGGAAGAGGCGAGGAGCGGAGGTCGGAAGAGTCGAGGAGCGGAGGTCGGAAGAGTCGAGGAGCGGAGGTCGGAAGAGTCGAGGAGCGGAGGTCGGAAGAGTCGAGGAGCGTAGGTCCGAAGAGACGAGGAGCGGAGGTCGGAAGAGTCGAGGAGCGGAGGTCGGAAGAGTCGAGGAGCGGAGGTCGGAAGAGTCGAGGAGCGGAGGTCGGAAGAGTCGAGGAGCGGAGGTCAGAAGAGACGAGGAGCAGAGGCCGGAAGAGACGAGGAGCAGAGGTCGGAAGCGGCGAGGTGCGGAGGTCGGAAGAGACGAGGAGCGGAGCTCGGAAGAGATGAGGAGCGGAGGTCGGAAGAGACGAGGAGCGGAGGTCGGAAGAGACGAAGAGCAGAGGTCGGAAGAGACGAGGAGCGGAGGTCGGAAGAGTCGAGGAGCGTAGGTCGGAAGAGACGAAGAGCAGAGGTCGGAAGAGACAAGGAGCGTAGGTCGGAAGAGACGAAGAGCAGAGGTCGGAAGAGACGAGGAGCGTAGGTCGGAAGAGACGAGGAGCGGAGGTCGGAAGGGTCGAGGAGCGTAAGTCGGAAGAGACGAAGAGCAGAGGTCGGAAGAGATGAGGAGCGGAGGTCGGAAGAGACGAAGAGCGGTGGTCGGAAGCGGCGAGGAGCGGAGTTCGGAAGAGATGAGGAGCGGAGGTCGGAAGAGTCGAGGAGCGGAGGTCGGAAGAGTCGAGGAGCGTAGGTCGGAAGAGACGAGGAGCGGAGGTCGGAAGAGACGAGGAGCGGAGGTCGGAAGAGACGAAGAGCGGAGGTCGGAAGAGACGAGGAGCGGAGGTCGGAAGAGACGAGGAGCGGAGGTCGGAATCGGCGAGGAGCGGAGGTCGGAAGAGACGAGGAGTGGAGGTCGGAAGAGATGAGGAGCGGAGGTCGGAAGAGTCGAGGAACGTAGGTCGGAAGAGTCGAGGAGCGGAGGTCGGATGAGTCGAGGAGCGTAGGTCGGATGAGTCGAGGAGCGTAGGTCGGAATCGGCGAGGAGCGGAGGTCGGAAGTGGTGAGGAGCGTAGGTCGGAAGAGGCGAGGAGCGGAGGTCGGATGAGTCGAGGAGCGGAGGTCGGAAGAGGCGAGGAGCGGAGGTCGGATGAGTCGAGGAGCGGAGGTCGGAAGAGGCGAGGAGCGGAGGTCGGAATCGGCGAGGAGCGGAGGTCGGAAGTGGTGAGGAGCGGAGGTCGCAAGAGTCGAGGTGCGTAGGTCGGAATCGGCGAGGAGCGGAGGTCGGAAGTGGTGAGGAGCGGAGGTCAGAAGAGACGAGGAGCGGAGGTCGGAAGAGATGAGGAGCGGAGGTCGGAAGAGATGAGGAGCGGAGGTCGGAAGAGATGAGGAGCGGAGGTCGGAAGAGATGAGGAGCGGCGGTCGGAAGAGTCGAGGAGCGTAGGTCGGAATCGGCGAGGAGCGGAGGTCGGAAGTGGTGAGGAGCGGAGGTCAGAAGAGATGAGGAGCGGAGGTCGGAAGAGACGAGGAACGGAGGTCGGAAGAGTCGAGGAGCGGAGGTCAGAAGAGACGAGGAGCGGAGGTCGGAAGATACGAGGAGCGGAGGTCATAAGCGGTGAGGAGCGGAGGTCGGAAGAGACGAGGAGCGGAGGTCAGAAGAGACGAGGAGCGGAGGTCGGAAGAGACGAGGAGCGGAGGTCAGAAGAGACGAGGAGCGGAGGTCGGAAGAGACGAGGAGCGGAGGTCATAAGCGGTGAGGAGCGGAGGTCGGAAGAGACGAGGAGCGGAGGTCGGAAGAGTCGAGGAGCGTAGGTCGGAAGATTCGAGGAGCGTAGGTCGGAACCGGCGAGGAGCGGAATTCGAAAGTGGTGAGGAGCGGAGGTCGGAAGAGACGAGGAGCGGAGGTCGGAAGAGATGAGGAGCGGAGGTTGGAAGAGATGAGGAGCGGAGGTCGGAAGAGACGAGGAGCGGAGGTCGGAAGAGACGAAGAGCGGAGGTCGGAAGATGCGAGGAGCGGAGGTCGGAAGAGTCGAGGAGCGTAGGTCGGAATCGGCGAGGAGCGGAGGTCGGAATCGGCGAGGAACGGAGGTCGGAATCGGCGAGGAGCGTAGGTCGGAAGAGGCGAGGAGCGGAGGTCAGAAGAGTCGAGGAGCGGAGGTCGGAAGAGTCGAGGAGCGGAGGTCGGAAGAGTCGAGGAGCGGAGGTCAGAAGAGTCGAGGTGCGGAGGTCAGAAGAGACGAGGAGATGAGGCCGGAAGAGACGAGGAGCAGAGGTCGGAAGCGGCGAGGAGCGTAGGTCGGAAGAGGCGAGGAGCGGAGGTCGGAAGAGTCGAGGAGCGGAGGTCGGAAGAGTCGAGGAGCGGAGGTCGGAAGAGTCGAGGAGCGGAGGTCGGAAGAGTCGAGGAGCGGAGGTCGGAAGAGTCGAGGAGCGGAGGTCGGAAGAGTCGAGGAGCGTAGGTCGGAAGAGACGAGGAGCGGAGGTCGGAAGAGTCGAGGAGCGGAGGTCGGAAGAGTCGAGGAGCGGAGGTCGGAAGAGTCGAGGAGCGGAGGCCAGAAGAGACGAGGAGCAGAGGCCGGAAGAGACGAGGAGCAGAGGTCGGAAGCGGCGAGGTGCGGAGGTCGGAAGAGACGAGGAGCGGAGGTCGGAAGAGAGGAGGAGCGGAGGTCGGAAGAGACGAGGAGCGGAGGTCGGAAGAGACGAAGAGCAGAGGTCGGAAGAGACGAGGAGCGGAGGTCGGAAGAGTCGAGGAGCGTAGGTCGGAAGAGACGAAGAGCAGAGGTCGGAAGAGACGAGGAGCGTAGGTCGGAAGAGACGAGGAGCGGAGGTCGGAAGAGACGAGGAGCGTAGGTCGGAAGAGACGAAGAGCAGAGGTCGGAAGAGACGAGGAGCGTAGGTCGGAAGAGACGAGGAGCGGAGGTCGGAAGCGGCGAGGAGCGGAGGTCGGAAGAGATGAGGAGCGGAGGTCGGAAGAGACGAGGAGCGGAGGTCGGAAGAGTCGAGGAGCGTAGGTCGGAAGAGACGAGGAGCGTAGGTCGGAAGAGATGAAAAGCAGAGGTCGGAAGAGATGAGGAGCGGAGGTCGGAAGAGTCGAGGAGCGTAGGTCGGAAGAGACGAAGAGCGGTGGTCGGAAGCGGCGAGGAGCGGAGGTCGGAAGAGATGAGGAGCGGAGGTCGGAAGAGACGAGGAGCGGAGGTCGGAAGAGACGAAGAGCGGAGGTCGGAAGAGACGAGGAGCGGAGGTCGGAAGAGACGAGGAGCGGAGGTCGGAATCGGCGAGGAGCGGAGGTCGGAAGAGACGAGGAGCGGAGGTCGGAAGAGATGAGGAGCGGAGGTCGGAAGAGTCGAGGAGCGGAGGTCGTAAGTGGTGAGGAGCGGAGGTCGGAAGAGACGAGGAGCGGAGGTCGGAAGAGACGAGGAGCGGAGGTCGGAAGAGACGAGGAGCGTAGGTCGGAATCGGCGAGGAGCGGAGGTCGGAAGAGACAAGGAGCGGAGGTCGGAAGAGTCGAGGAGCGGAGGTCGGAATCGGCGAGGAGCGGAGGTCGGAAGAGTCGAGGAGCGGAGGTCGGAAGAGTCGAGGAGCGGAGGTCGGAAGAGTCGAGGAGCGGAGGTCGGAAGAGTCAAGGAGCGGAGCTTGGAATCGGCGAGGAGCGGAGGTCGGAAGAGACGTGGAACGGAGGTCGGAAGAGATGAGGAGCGGAGGTCGGAAGAGGCGAGGAGCGGAGGTCGGAAGAGTCGAGGAGCGGAGGTCGGAAGAGATGAGGAGCGGAGGTCGGAAGAGACGAGGAACGGAGGTCGGAAGAGTCGAGGAGCGGAGGTCGGAAGAGTCGAGGAGCGTAGGTCGGAAGAGACGAAGAGCAGAGGTCGGAAGAGACAAGGAGCGTAGGTCGGAAGAGACGAAGAGCAGAGGTCGGAAGAGATGAAGAGCGTAGGTTGGAAGAGACGAGGAGCGTAGGTCGGAAGAGACGAGGAGCGCAGGTCGGAAGAGACGAGGAGCGGAGGTCGTAAGCGGTGAGGAGCGGAGGTCGGAAGAGACGAGGAGCGCAGGTCGGAAGAGACGAGGAGCGGAGGTCGGAAGTGGTGAGGAGCGGAGGTCGGAAGAGACAAAGAGCGGAGGTCGGAAGAGTTGAGAAGCGGAGGTCGGAAGAGACAAAGAGCGGAGGTCGGAAGAGACAAAGAGCGGAGGTCGGAAGAGTCGAGAAGCGGAGGTCGGAAGAGACAAAGAGCGGAGGTCGGAAGAGTCGAGGAGCGTAGGTCGGAAGAGTCGAGGAACGTAGGTCGGAAGAGGCGAGGAGCGGAGGTCGGAAGAGTCGAGGAGCGGAGGTCGGAAGAGTCGAGGAGCGGAGGTCGGAAGAGGCGAGGAGCGGAGGTCGGAAGAGTCGAGGAGCGTAGGTCGGAAGAGTCGAGGAGCGTAGGTCGGAATCGGCGAGGAGCGGAGGTCGGAAGAGACGAGGAGCGGAGGTCGGAAGAGTCGAGGAGCGTAGGTCGGAATCGACGAGGAGCGGAGGTCGGAAGAGACGAGGAGCGTAGGTCGGAATCGGCGAGGAGCGGATGTCGGAAGAGACGAGGAGCGGAGGTTGGAAGAGATGAGGAGCGGAGGTCGGAAGAGACGAGGAGCGGAGGCCGGAAGAGTCGAGGAGCGTAGGTCGGAAGTGGTGAGGAGCGGAGGTCGGAACCGGTGAGGAGCGTAGGTCGGAAGAGTCGAGGAGCGTAGGTCGGAAGAGTCGAGGAGCGGAGGTCAGAAGAGACGAGGAGCAGAGGCCGGAAGAGACGAGGAGCAGAGGTCGGAAGCGGCGAGGTGCGGAGGTCGGAAGAGACGAGGAGCGGAGGTCGGAAGAGTCGAGGAGCGGAGGTCAGAAGAGACGAGGAGCGTAGGTCGGAAGCGGCGAGGAGCGGAGGTCGGAAGAGGCGAGGAGCGTAGGTCGGAAGAGACGAGGAGCGGAGGTCGGAAGAGTCGAGGAGCGGAGGTCAGAAGAGACGAGGAGCGTAGGTCGGAAGCGGCGAGGTGCGGAGGTCGGAAGAGACGAGGAGCGGAGGTCGGAAGAGTCGAGGAGCGGAGGTCGGAAGAGTCGAGGAGCGTAGGTCGGAAGCGGCGAGGAGCGGAGGTCGGAAGAGGCGAGGAGCGTAGGTCGGAAGAGTCGAGGAGCGGAGGTCGGAAGAGTCGAGGAGCGGAGGTCAGAAGAGACGAGGAGCAGAGGCCGGAAGAGACGAGGAGCAGAGGTCGGAGGCGGCGAGGAGCGGAGGTCGGAAGAGATGAGGAGCGGAGGTCGGAAGAGACGAGGAGCGGAGGTCGGAAGAGACGAGGAGCGGAGGTCGGAAGAGTCGAGGAGCGTAGGTCGGAAGAGACGAAGAGCAGAGGTCGGAAGAGACAAGGAGCGTAGGTCGGAAGAGACGAAGAGCAGAGGTCGGAAGAGATGAAGAGCGTAGGTTGGAAGAGACGAGGAGCGTAGGTCGGAAGAGACGAGGAGCGTAGGTCGGAAGAGACGAGGAGCGGAGGTCGGAAGAGTCGAGGAGCGGAGGTCGGAAGAGTCGAGGAGCGGAGGTCTGAAGAGTCGAGGAGCGGAGGTCGGAAGAGTCGAGGAGCGGAGGCCAGAAGAGACGAGGAGCAGAGGCCGGAAGAGACGAGGAGCAGAGGTCGGAAGCGGCGAGGTGCGGAGGTCGGAAGAGACGAGGAGCGGAGGTCGGAAGAGAGGAGGAGCGGAGGTCGGAAGAGACGAAGAGCGGAGGTCGGAAGAGACGAAGAGCAGAGGTCGGAAGAGACGAGGAGCGGAGGTCGGAAGAGTCGAGGAGCGTAGGTCGGAAGAGACGAAGAGCAGAGGTCGGAAGAGACGAGGAGCGTAGGTCGGAAGAGACGAGGAGCGGAGGTCGGAAGAGACGAGGAGCGTAGGTCGGAAGAGACGAAGAGCAGAGGTCGGAAGAGACGAGGAGCGTAGGTCGGAAGAGACGAGGAGCGGAGGTCGGAAGCGGCGAGGAGCGGAGGTCGGAAGAGATGAGGAGCGGAGGTCGGAAGAGACGAGGAGCGGAGGTCGGAAGAGTCGAGGAGCGTAGGTCGGAAGAGACGAGGAGCGTAGGTCGGAAGAGATGAAAAGCAGAGGTCGGAAGAGATGAGGAGCGGAGGTCGGAAGAGTCGAGGAGCGTAGGTCGGAAGAGACGAAGAGCGGTGGTCGGAAGCGGCGAGGAGCGGAGGTCGGAAGAGATGAGGAGCGGAGGTCGGAAGAGACGAGGAGCGGAGGTCGGAAGAGACGAAGAGCGGAGGTCGGAAGAGACGAGGAGCGGAGATCGGAAGAGACGAGGAGCGGAGGTCGGAATCGGCGAGGAGCGGAGGTCGGAAGAGACGAGGAGCGGAGGTCGGAAGAGATGAGGAGCGGAGGTCGGAAGAGTCGAGGAGCGGAGGTCGTAAGTGGTGAGGAGCGGAGGTCGGAAGAGACGAGGAGCGGAGGTCGGAAGAGACGAGGAGCGGAGGTCGGAAGAGTCGAGGAGCGGAGGTCGGAAGAGACGAGGAGCGTAGGTCGGAATCGGCGAGGAGCGGAGGTCGGAAGAGACAAGGAGCGGAGGTCGGAAGAGTCGAGGAGCGGAGGTCGGAATCGGCGAGGAGCGGAGGTCGGAAGAGTCGAGGAGCGGAGGTCGGAAGAGTCGAGGAGCGGAGGTCGGAAGAGTCGAGGAGCGGAGGTCGGAAGAGTCAAGGAGCGGAGCTTGGAATCGGCGAGGAGCGGAGGTCGGAAGAGACGTGGAACGGAGGTCGGAAGAGATGAGGAGCGGAGGTCGGAAGAGGCGAGGAGCGGAGGTCGGAAGAGTCGAGGAGCGGAGGTCGGAAGAGATGAGGAGCGGAGGTCGGAAGAGACGAGGAACGGAGGTCGGAAGAGTCGAGGAGCGGAGGTCGGAAGAGTCGAGGAGCGTAGGTCGGAATCGGCGAGGAGCGGAGGTCGGAAGAGATGAGGAGCGTAGGTCGGAATCGGCGAGGAGCGGAGGTCGGAAGAGTCGAGGAGCGTAGGTCGGAATCGGTGAGGAGCGGAGGTCGGAAGAGACGAGGAGCGGAGGTCAGAAGAGTCGAGGAGCGGAGGTCGGAAGAGACGTGGAGCGGAGGTCGGAAGAGTCGAGGAGCGGAGGTCGGAAGAGTCGAGGAGCGGAGGTCGGAAGAGGCGAGGAGCGGAGGTCGGAATCGGCGAGGAGCGGAGGTCGGAAGAGGCGAGGAGCGGAGGTCGGAAGTGGTGAGGAGCGGAGGTCGGAAGTGGTGAGGAGCGGAGGTCGGAAGAGACGAGGAGCGCAGGTCGGAAGAGACGAGGAGCGGAGGTCGTAAGCGGTGAGGAGCGGAGGTCGGAAGAGACGAGGAGCGCAGGTCGGAAGAGACGAGGAGCGGAGGTCGGAAGTGGTGAGGAGCGGAGGTCGGAAGAGACAAAGAGCGGAGGTCGGAAGAGTCGAGAAGCGGAGGTCGGAAGAGACAAAGAGCGGAGGTCGGAAGAGACAAAGAGCGGAGGTCGGAAGAGTCGAGAAGCGGAGGTCGGAAGAGACAAAGAGCGGAGGTCGGAAGAGTCGAGGAGCGTAGGTCGGAAGAGTCGAGGAACGTAGGTCGGAAGAGGCGAGGAGCGGAGGTCGGAAGAGTCGAGGAGCGGAGGTCGGAAGAGTCGAGGAGCGGAGGTCGGAAGAGGCGAGGAGCGGAGGTCGGAAGAGTCGAGTAGCGTAGGTCGGAAGAGTCGAGGAGCGTAGGTCGGAATCGGCGAGGAGCGGAGGTCGGAAGAGACGAGGAGCGGAGGTCGGAAGAGTCGAGGAGCGTAGGTCGGAATCGGCGAGGAGCGGAGGTCGGAAGAGACGAGGAGCGTAGGTCGGAATCGGCGAGGAGCGGATGTCGGAAGAGACGAGGAGCGGAGGTTGGAAGAGATGAGGAGCGGAGGTCGGAAGAGACGAGGAGCGGAGGCCGGAAGAGTCGAGGAGCGTAGGTCGGAAGCGGCGAGGAGCGGAGGTCGGAACCGGTGAGGAGCGTAGGTCGGAAGAGTCGAGGAGCGTAGGTCGGAAGAGTCGAGGAGCGGAGGTCAGAAGAGACGAGGAGCAGAGGCCGGAAGAGACGAGGAGCAGAGGTCGGAAGCGGCGAGGTGCGGAGGTCGGAAGAGACGAGGAGCGGAGGTCGGAAGAGTCGAGGAGCGGAGGTCAGAAGAGACGAGGAGCGTAGGTCGGAAGCGGCGAGGAGCGGAGGTCGGAAGAGGCGAGGAGCGTAGGTCGGAAGAGACGAGGAGCGGAGGTCGGAAGAGTCGAGGAGCGGAGGTCAGAAGAGACGAGGAGCGTAGGTCGGAAGCGGCGAGGTGCGGAGGTCGGAAGAGACGAGGAGCGGAGGTCGGAAGAGTCGAGGAGCGGAGGTCGGAAGAGTCGAGGAGCGTAGGTCGGAAGCGGCGAGGAGCGGAGGTCGGAAGAGGCGAGGAGCGTAGGTCGGAAGAGTCGAGGAGCGGAGGTCGGAAGAGTCGAGGAGCGGAGGTCAGAAGAGACGAGGAGCAGAGGCCGGAAGAGACGAGGAGCAGAGGTCGGAAGCGGCGAGGAGCGGAGGTCGGAAGAGATGAGGAGCGGAGGTCGGAAGAGACGAGGAGCGGAGGTCGGAAGAGACGAGGAGCGGAGGTCGGAAGAGTCGAGGAGCGTAGGTCGGAAGAGACGAAGAGCAGAGGTCGGAAGAGACAAGGAGCGTAGGTCGGAAGAGACGAAGAGCAGAGGTCGGAAGAGACGAAGAGCGTAGGTTGGAAGAGACGAGGAGCGTAGGTCGGAAGAGACGAGGAGCGTAGGTCTTAAGAGACGAAGAGCGGTGGTCGGAAGCGGCGAGGAGCGGAGGTCGGAAGAGATGAGGAGCGGAGGTCGGAAGAGACGAGGAGCGGAGGTCGGAAGAGACGAGGTGCGGAGGTCGGAAGAGACGAGGAGCGGAGGTCGGAAGAGATGAGGAGCGGAGGTCGGAAGAGACGAGGAGCGGAGGTCGGAAGAGACGAGGAGCGGAGGTCGGAATCGGCGAGGAGCGGAGGTCGGAAGAGACGAGGAGCGGAGGTCGGAAGAGATCAGGAGCGGAGGTCGGAAGAGTCGAGGAGCGGAGGTCGTAAGTGGTGAGGAGCGGAGGTCGGAAGAGACGAGGAGCGGAGGTCGGAAGAGACGAGGAGCGGAGGTCGGAAGAGTCGAGGAGCGTAGGTCGGAATCGGCGAGGAGCGGAGGTCGGAAGAGACAAGGAGCGGAGGTCGGAAGAGTCGAGGAGCGGAAGTCGGAATCGGCGAGGAGCGGAGGTCGGAAGAGTCGAGGAGCGTAGGTCGGAAGAGTCGAGGAACGTAGGTCGGAAGAGGCGAGGAGCGGAGGTCGGAAGAGTCGAGGAGCGGAGGTCGGAAGAGTCGAGGAGCGGAGGTCGGAAGAGGCGAGGAGCGGAGGTCGGAAGAGTCGAGGAGCGTAGGTCGGAAGAGTCGAGGAGCGTAGGTCGGAATCGGCGAGGAGCGGAGGTCGGAAGAGACGAGGAGCGGAGGTCGGAAGAGTCGAGGAGCGTAGGTCGGAATCGGCGAGGAGCGGAGGTCGGAAGAGACGAGGAGCGTAGGTCGGAATCGGCGAGGAGCGGATGTCGGAAGAGACGAGGAGCGGAGGTTGGAAGAGATGAGGAGCGGAGGTCGGAAGAGACGAGGAGCGGAGGCCGGAAGAGTCGAGGAGCGTAGGTCGGAAGTGGTGAGGAGCGGAGGTCGGAACCGGTGAGGAGCGTAGGTCGGAAGAGTCGAGGAGCGTAGGTCGGAAGAGTCGAGGAGCGGAGGTCAGAAGAGACGAGGAGCAGAGGCCGGAAGAGACGAGGAGCAGAGGTCGGAAGCGGCGAGGTGCGGAGGTCGGAAGAGACGAGGAGCGGAGGTCGGAAGAGTCGAGGAGCGGAGGTCAGAAGAGACGAGGAGCGTAGGTCGGAAGCGGCGAGGAGCGGAGGTCGGAAGAGGCGAGGAGCGTAGGTCGGAAGAGACGAGGAGCGGAGGTCGGAAGAGTCGAGGAGCGGAGGTCAGAAGAGACGAGGAGCGTAGGTCGGAAGCGGCGAGGTGCGGAGGTCGGAAGAGACGAGGAGCGGAGGTCGGAAGAGTCGAGGAGCGGAGGTCGGAAGAGTCGAGGAGCGTAGGTCGGAAGCAGCGAGGAGCGGAGGTCGGAAGAGGCGAGGAGCGTAGGTCGGAAGAGTCGAGGAGCGGAGGTCGGAAGAGTCGAGGAGCGGAGGTCAGAAGAGACGAGGAGCAGAGGCCGGAAGAGACGAGGAGCAGAGGTCGGAAGCGGCGAGGAGCGGAGGTCGGAAGAGATGAGGAGCGGAGGTCGGAAGAGACGAGGAGCGGAGGTCGGAAGAGACGAGGAGCGGAGGTCGGAAGAGTCGAGGAGCGTAGGTCGGAAGAGACGAAGAGCAGAGGTCGGAAGAGACAAGGAGCGGAGGTCGGAAGAGATGAGGAGCGGAGGTCGGAAGAGACGAGGAGCGGAGGTCGGAAGAGACGAGGTGCGGAGGTCGGAAGAGTCGAGGAGCGTAGGTCGGAAGAGACGAAGAGCAGAGGTCGGAAGAGACAAGGAGCGTAGGTCGGAAGAGACGAAGAGCAGAGGTTGGAAGAGACGAGGAGCGTAGGTCGGAAGAGACGAAGAGCAGAGGTCGGAAGAGACAAGGAGCGTAGGTCGGAAGAGACGAGGAGCGGAGGTCGGAAGGGTCGAGGAGCGTAGGTCGGAAGAGATGAAAAGCAGAGGTCGGAAGAGATGAGGAGCGGAGGTCGGAAGAGTCGAGGAGCGTAGGTCGGAAGAGACGAAGAGCGGTGGTCGGAAGCGGCGAGGAGCGGAGGTCGGAAGAGATGAGGAGCGGAGGTCGGAAGAGACGAAGAGCGGAGGTCGGAAGAGATGAGGAGCGGAGGTCGGAAGAGACGAAGAGCGGAGGTCGGAAGAGACGAGGTGCGGAGGTCGGAAGAGACGAGGAGCGGAGGTCGGAAGAGATGAGGAGCGGAGGTCGGAAGAGACGAGGAGCGGAGGTCGGAAGAGACGAGGAGCGGAGGTCGGAAGAGTCGAGGAGCGTAGGTCGGAAGAGACGAAGAGCAGAGGTCGGAAGAGACAAGGAGCGTAGGTCGGAAGAGACGAAGAGCAGAGGTTGGAAGAGACGAGGAGCGTAGGTCGGAAGAGACGAGGAGCGGAGGTCGGAAGGGTCGAGGAGCGTAGGTCGGAAGAGATGAAAAGCAGAGGTCGGAAGAGATGAGGAGCGGAGGTCGGAAGAGTCGAGGAGCGTAGGTCGGAAGAGACGAAGAGCGGTGGTCGGAAGCGGCGAGGAGCGGAGGTCGGAAGAGATGAGGAGCGGAGGTCGGAATCGGCGAGGAGCGGAGGTCGGAAGAGACGAGGAGCGGAGGTCGGAAGAGATGAGGAGCGGAGGTCGGAAGAGTCGAGGAGCGGAGGTCGTAAGTGGTGAGGAGCGGAGGTCGGAAGAGACGAGGAGCGGAGGTCGGAAGAGACGAGGAGCGGAGGTCGGAAGAGTCGAGGAGCGTAGGTCGGAATCGGCGAGGAGCGGAGGTCGGAAGAGACAAGGAGCGGAGGTCGGAAGAGTCGAGGAGCGGAAGTCGGAATCGGCGAGGAGCGGAGGTCGGAAGAGTCGAGGAGCGGAGGTCGGAAGAGTCGAGGAGCGGAGGTCGGAAGAGTCGAGGAGCGGAGGTCGGAAGAGTCAAGGAGCGGAGCTTGGAATCGGCGAGGAGCGGAGGTCGGAAGAGACGTGGAACGGAGGTCGGAAGAGATGAGGAGCGGAGGTCGGAAGAGGCGAGGAGCGGAGGTCGGAAGAGTCGAGGAGCGGAGGTCGGAAGAGATGAGGAGCGGAGGTCGGAAGAGACGAGGAACGGAGGTCGGAAGAGTCGAGGAGCGGAGGTCGGAAGAGTCGAGGAGCGTAGGTCGGAATCGGCGAGGAGCGGAGGTCGGAAGAGACGAGGAGCGGAGGTCAGAAGAGTCGAGGAGCGGAGGTCGGAAGAGACGTGGAGCGGAGGTCGGAAGAGTCGAGGAGCCTAGGTCGGAATCGGCGAGGAGCGGAGGTCGGAATCGGTGAGGAGCGGAGGTCGGAAGAGACGAGGAGCGGAGGTCGGAAGAGACGAGGAGCGGAGGTCGGAAGAGACGTGGAGCGGAGGTCGGAAGAGTCGAGGAGCGTAGGTCGGAATCGGCGAGGAGCAGAGGTCGGAATCGGTGAGGAGCAGAGGTCGGAAGAGACGTGGAGCGGAGGTCGGAAGAGACAAAGAGCGGAGGTCGGAAGAGTCGAGGAGCGGAGGTCGGAAGAGGCGAGGAGCGGAGGTCGGAATCGGCGAGGAGCGGAGGTCGGAAGAGGCGAGGAGCGGAGGTCGGAAGTGGTGAGGAGCGGAGGTCGGAAGTGGTGAGGAGCGGAGGTCGGAAGAGACGAGGAGCGCAGGTCGGAAGAGACGAGGAGCGGAGGTCATAAGCGGTGAGGAGCGGAGGTCGGAAGAGACGAGGAGCGCAGGTCGGAAGAGACGAGGAGCGGAGGTCGGAAGTGGTGAGGAGCGGAGGTCGGAAGAGACAAAGAGCGGAGCTCGGAAGAGTCGAGAAGCGGAGGTCGGAAGAGACAAAGAGCGGAGGTCGGAAGAGACAAAGAGCGGAGGTCGGAAGAGACAAAGAGCGGAGGTCGGAAGAGACAAAGAGCGGAGGTCGGAAGAGACGAGGAGCGGAGGTCGGAAGAGTCGAGGAGCGTAGGTCGGAAGAGACGAAGAGCAGAGGTCGGAAGAGACAAGGAGCGTAGGTCGGAAGAGACGAAGAGCAGAGGTCGGAAGAGATGAAGAGCGTAGGTTGGAAGAGACGAGGAGCGTAGGTCGGAAGAGACGAGGAGCGTAGGTCGGAAGAGACGAGGAGCGGAGGTCGGAAGAGTCGAGGAGCGGAGGTCGGAAGAGTCGAGGAGCGGAGGTCGGAAGAGTCGAGGAGCGGAGGTCGGAAGAGTCGAGGAGCGGAGGCCAGAAGAGACGAGGAGCAGAGGCCGGAAGAGACGAGGAGCAGAGGTCGGAAGCGGCGAGGTGCGGAGGTCGGAAGAGACGAGGAGCGGAGGTCGGAAGAGAGGAGGAGCGGAGGTCGGAAGAGACGAAGAGCGGAGGTCGGAAGAGACGAAGAGCAGAGGTCGGAAGAGACGAGGAGCGGAGGTCGGAAGAGTCGAGGAGCGTAGGTCGGAAGAGACGAAGAGCAGAGGTCGGCAGAGACGAGGAGCGTAGGTCGGAAGAGACGAGGAGCGGAGGTCGGAAGAGACGAGGAGCGTAGGTCGGAAGAGACGAAGAGCAGAGGTCGGAAGAGACGAGGAGCGTAGGTCGGAAGAGACGAGGAGCGGAGGTCGGAAGCGGCGAGGAGCGGAGGTCGGAAGAGATGAGGAGCGGAGGTCGGAAGAGACGAGGAGCGGAGGTCGGAAGAGTCGAGGAGCGTAGGTCGGAAGAGACGAGGAGCGTAGGTCGGAAGAGATGAAAAGCAGAGGTCGGAAGAGATGAGGAGCGGAGGTCGGAAGAGTCGAGGAGCGTAGGTCGGAAGAGACGAAGAGCGGTGGTCGGAAGCGGCGAGGAGCGGAGGTCGGAAGAGATGAGGAGCGGAGGTCGGAAGAGACGAGGAGCGGAGGTCGGAAGAGACGAAGAGCGGAGGTCGGAAGAGACGAGGAGCGGAGATCGGAAGAGACGAGGAGCGGAGGTCGGAATCGGCGAGGAGCGGAGGTCGGAAGAGACGAGGAGCGGAGGTCGGAAGAGATGAGGAGCGGAGGTCGGAAGAGTCGAGGAGCGGAGGTCGTAAGTGGTGAGGAGCGGAGGTCGGAAGAGACGAGGAGCGGAGGTCGGAAGAGACGAGGAGCGGAGGTCGGAAGAGTCGAGGAGCGGAGGTCGGAAGAGACGAGGAGCGTAGGTCGGAATCGGCGAGGAGCGGAGGTCGGAAGAGACAAGGAGCGGAGGTCGGAAGAGTCGAGGAGCGGAGGTCGGAATCGGCGAGGAGCGGAGGTCGGAAGAGTCGAGGAGCGGAGGTCGGAAGAGTCGAGGAGCGGAGGTCGGAAGAGTCGAGGAGCGGAGGTCGGAAGAGTCAAGGAGCGGAGCTTGGAATCGGCGAGGAGCGGAGGTCGGAAGAGACGTGGAACGGAGGTCGGAAGAGATGAGGAGCGGAGGTCGGAAGAGGCGAGGAGCGGAGGTCGGAAGAGTCGAGGAGCGGAGGTCGGAAGAGATGAGGAGCGGAGGTCGGAAGAGACGAGGAACGGAGGTCGGAAGAGTCGAGGAGCGGAGGTCGGAAGAGTCGAGGAGCGTAGGTCGGAATCGGCGAGGAGCGGAGGTCGGAAGAGATGAGGAGCGTAGGTCGGAATCGGCGAGGAGCGGAGGTCGGAAGAGTCGAGGAGCGTAGGTCGGAATCGGTGAGGAGCGGAGGTCGGAAGAGACGAGGAGCGGAGGTCAGAAGAGTCGAGGAGCGGAGGTCGGAAGAGACGTGGAGCGGAGGTCGGAAGAGTCGAGGAGCGGAGGTCGGAAGAGTCGAGGAGCGGAGGTCGGAAGAGGCGAGGAGCGGAGGTCGGAATCGGCGAGGAGCGGAGGTCGGAAGAGGCGAGGAGCGGAGGTCGGAAGTGGTGAGGAGCGGAGGTCGGAAGTGGTGAGGAGCGGAGGTCGGAAGAGACGAGGAGCGCAGGTCGGAAGAGACGAGGAGCGGAGGTCGTAAGCGGTGAGGAGCGGAGGTCGGAAGAGACGAGGAGCGCAGGTCGGAAGAGACGAGGAGCGGAGGTCGGAAGTGGTGAGGAGCGGAGGTCGGAAGAGACAAAGAGCGGAGGTCGGAAGAGTCGAGAAGCGGAGGTCGGAAGAGACAAAGAGCGGAGGTCGGAAGAGACAAAGAGCGGAGGTCGGAAGAGTCGAGAAGCGGAGGTCGGAAGAGACAAAGAGCGGAGGTCGGAAGAGTCGAGGAGCGTAGGTCGGAAGAGTCGAGGAACGTAGGTCGGAAGAGGCGAGGAGCGGAGGTCGGAAGAGTCGAGGAGCGGAGGTCGGAAGAGTCGAGGAGCGGAGGTCGGAAGAGGCGAGGAGCGGAGGTCGGAAGAGTCGAGGAGCGTAGGTCGGAAGAGTCGAGGAGCGTAGGTCGGAATCGGCGAGGAGCGGAGGTCGGAAGAGACGAGGAGCGGAGGTCGGAAGAGTCGAGGAGCGTAGGTCGGAATCGGCGAGGAGCGGAGGTCGGAAGAGACGAGGAGCGTAGGTCGGAATCGGCGAGGAGCGGATGTCGGAAGAGACGAGGAGCGGAGGTTGGAAGAGATGAGGAGCGGAGGTCGGAAGAGACGAGGAGCGGAGGCCGGAAGAGTCGAGGAGCGTAGGTCGGAAGCGGCGAGGAGCGGAGGTCGGAACCGGTGAGGAGCGTAGGTCGGAAGAGTCGAGGAGCGTAGGTCGGAAGAGTCGAGGAGCGGAGGTCAGAAGAGACGAGGAGCAGAGGCCGGAAGAGACGAGGAGCAGAGGTCGGAAGCGGCGAGGTGCGGAGGTCGGAAGAGACGAGGAGCGGAGGTCGGAAGAGTCGAGGAGCGGAGGTCAGAAGAGACGAGGAGCGTAGGTCGGAAGCGGCGAGGAGCGGAGGTCGGAAGAGGCGAGGAGCGTAGGTCGGAAGAGACGAGGAGCGGAGGTCGGAAGAGTCGAGGAGCGGAGGTCAGAAGAGACGAGGAGCGTAGGTCGGAAGCGGCGAGGTGCGGAGGTCGGAAGAGACGAGGAGCGGAGGTCGGAAGAGTCGAGGAGCGGAGGTCGGAAGAGTCGAGGAGCGTAGGTCGGAAGCGGCGAGGAGCGGAGGTCGGAAGAGGCGAGGAGCGTAGGTCGGAAGAGTCGAGGAGCGGAGGTCGGAAGAGTCGAGGAGCGGAGGTCAGAAGAGACGAGGAGCAGAGGCCGGAAGAGACGAGGAGCAGAGGTCGGAAGCGGCGAGGAGCGGAGGTCGGAAGAGATGAGGAGCGGAGGTCGGAAGAGACGAGGAGCGGAGGTCGGAAGAGACGAGGAGCGGAGGTCGGAAGAGTCGAGGAGCGTAGGTCGGAAGAGACGAAGAGCAGAGGTCGGAAGAGACAAGGAGCGTAGGTCGGAAGAGACGAAGAGCAGAGGTCGGAAGAGACGAAGAGCGTAGGTTGGAAGAGACGAGGAGCGTAGGTCGGAAGAGACGAGGAGCGTAGGTCGGAAGAGATGAAAAGCAGAGGTCGGAAGAGATGAGGAGCGGAGGTCGGAAGAGTCGAGGAGCGTAGGTCGGAAGAGACGAAGAGCGGTGGTCGGAAGCGGCGAGGAGCGGAGGTCGGAAGAGCTGAGGAGCGGAGGTCGGAAGAGACGAAGAGCGGAGGTCGGAAGAGATGAGGAGCGGAGGTCGGAAGAGACGAAGAGCGGAGGTCGGAAGAGACGAGGTGCGGAGGTCGGAAGAGACGAGGAGCGGAGGTCGGAAGAGATGAGGAGCGGAGGTCGGAAGAGACGAGGAGCGGAGGTCGGAAGAGACGAGGAGCGGAGGTCGGAAGAGTCGAGGAGCGTAGGTCGGAAGAGACGAAGAGCAGAGGTCGGAAGAGACAAGGAGCGTAGGTCGGAAGAGACGAAGAGCAGAGGTTGGAAGAGACGAGGAGCGTAGGTCGGAAGAGACGAAGAGCAGAGGTCGGAAGAGACAAGGAGCGTAGGTCGGAAGAGACGAGGAGCGTAGGTTGGAAGAGACGAGGAGCGGAGGTCGGAAGGGTCGAGGAGCGTAGGTCGGAAGAGATGAAAAGCAGAGGTCGGAAGAGATGAGGAGCGGAGGTCGGAAGAGTCGAGGAGCGTAGGTCGGAAGAGACGAAGAGCGGTGGTCGGAAGCGGCGAGGAGCGGAGGTCGGAAGAGATGAGGAGCGGAGGTCGGAAGAGACGAAGAGCGGAGGTCGGAAGAGACGAGGAGCGGAGGTCGGAAGAGACGAGGAGCGGAGGTCGGAATCGGCGAGGAGCGGAGGTCGGAAGAGACGAGGAGCGGAGGTCGGAAGAGATCAGGAGCGGAGGTCGGAAGAGTCGAGGAGCGGAGGTCGTAAGTGGTAAGGAGCGGAGGTCGGAAGAGACGAGGAGCGGAGGTCGGAAGAGACGAGGAGCGGAGGTCGGAAGAGTCGAGGAGCGTAGGTCGGAATCGGCGAGGAGCGGAGGTCGGAAGAGACAAGGAGCGGAGGTCGGAAGAGTCGAGGAGCGGAAGTCGGAATCGGCGAGGAGCGGAGGTCGGAAGAGTCGAGGAGCGTAGGTCGGAAGAGTCGAGGAACGTAGGTCGGAAGAGGCGAGGAGCGGAGGTCGGAAGAGTCGAGGAGCGGAGGTCGGAAGAGTCGAGGAGCGGAGGTCGGAAGAGGCGAGGAGCGGAGGTCGGAAGAGTCGAGGAGCGTAGGTCGGAAGAGTCGAGGAGCGTAGGTCGGAATCGGCGAGGAGCGGAGGTCGGAAGAGACGAGGAGCGGAGGTCGGAAGAGTCGAGGAGCGTAGGTCGGAATCGGCGAGGAGCGGAGGTCGGAAGAGACGAGGAGCGTAGGTCGGAATCGGCGAGGAGCGGATGTCGGAAGAGACGAGGAGCGGAGGTTGGAAGAGATGAGGAGCGGAGGTCGGAAGAGACGAGGAGCGGAGGCCGGAAGAGTCGAGGAGCGTAGGTCGGAAGTGGTGAGGAGCGGAGGTCGGAACCGGTGAGGAGCGTAGGTCGGAAGAGTCGAGGAGCGTAGGTCGGAAGAGTCGAGGAGCGGAGGTCAGAAGAGACGAGGAGCAGAGGCCGGAAGAGACGAGGAGCAGAGGTCGGAAGCGGCGAGGTGCGGAGGTCGGAAGAGACGAGGAGCGGAGGTCGGAAGAGTCGAGGAGCGGAGGTCAGAAGAGACGAGGAGCGTAGGTCGGAAGCGGCGAGGAGCGGAGGTCGGAAGAGGCGAGGAGCGTAGGTCGGAAGAGACGAGGAGCGGAGGTCGGAAGAGTCGAGGAGCGGAGGTCAGAAGAGACGAGGAGCGTAGGTCGGAAGCGGCGAGGTGCGGAGGTCGGAAGAGACGAGGAGCGGAGGTCGGAAGAGTCGAGGAGCGGAGGTCGGAAGAGTCGAGGAGCGTAGGTCGGAAGCGGCGAGGAGCGGAGGTCGGAAGAGGCGAGGAGCGTAGGTCGGAAGAGTCGAGGAGCGGAGGTCGGAAGAGTCGAGGAGCGGAGGTCAGAAGAGACGAGGAGCAGAGGCCGGAAGAGACGAGGAGCAGAGGTCGGAAGCGGCGAGGAGCGGAGGTCGGAAGAGACGAGGAGCGGAGGTCGGAAGAGACGAGGAGCGGAGGTCGGAAGAGACGAGGAGCGGAGGTCGGAAGAGTCGAGGAGCGTAGGTCGGAAGAGACGAAGAGCAGAGGTCGGAAGAGACAAGGAGCGGAGGTCGGAAGAGATGAGGAGCGGAGGTCGGAAGAGACGAGGAGCGGAGGTCGGAAGAGACGAGGAGCGGAGGTCGGAAGAGTCGAGGAGCGTAGGTCGGAAGAGACGAAGAGCAGAGGTCGGAAGAGACAAGGAGCGTAGGTCGGAAGAGACGAAGAGCAGAGGTCGGAAGAGACAAGGAGCGTAGGTCGGAAGAGACGAGGAGCGGAGGTCGGAAGGGTCGAGGAGCGTAGGTCGGAAGAGATGAAAAGCAGAGGTCGGAAGAGATGAGGAGCGGAGGTCGGAAGAGTCGAGGAGCGTAGGTCGGAAGAGACGAAGAGCGGTGGTCGGAAGCGGCGAGGAGCGGAGGTCGGAAGAGATGAGGAGCGGAGGTCGGAAGAGACGAAGAGCGGAGGTCGGAAGAGACGAGGAGCGGAGGTCGGAAGAGACGAGGAGCGGAGGTCGGAAGAGTCGAGGAGCGTAGGTCGGAAGAGACGAAGAGCAGAAGTCGGAAGAGACAAGGAGCGTAGGTCGGAAGAGACGAAGAGCAGAGGTTGGAAGAGACGAGGAGCGTAGGTCGGAAGAGACGAGGAGTGGAGGTCGGAAGGGTCGAGGAGCGTAGGTCGGAAGAGACGAAGAGCGGTGGTCGGAAGCGGCGAGGAGCGGAGGTCGGAAGAGATGAGGAGCGGAGGTCGGAAGAGACGAAGAGCGGAGGTCGGAAGAGACGAGGAGCGGAGGTCGGAAGAGACGAGGAGCGGAGGTCGGAATCGGCGAGGAGCGGAGGTCGGAAGAGACGAGGAGCGGAGGTCGGAAGAGATGAGGAGCGGAGGTCGGAAGAGTCGAGGAGCGGAGGTCGTAAGTGGTGAGGAGCGGAGGTCGGAAGAGTCAAGGAGCGGAGCTTGGAATCGGCGAGGAGCGGAGGTCGGAAGAGACGTGGAACGGAGGTCGGAAGAGATGAGGAGCGGAGGTCGGAAGAGGCGAGGAGCGGAGGTCGGAAGAGTCGAGGAGCGGAGGTCGGAAGAGATGAGGAGCGGAGGTCGGAAGAGACGAGGAACGGAGGTCGGAAGAGTCGAGGAGCGGAGGTCGGAAGAGTCGAGGAGCGTAGGTCGGAATCGGCGAGGAGCGGAGGTCGGAAGAGACGAGGAGCGGAGGTCAGAAGAGTCGAGGAGCGGAGGTCGGAAGAGACGTGGAGCGGAGGTCGGAAGAGTCGAGGAGCCTAGGTCGGAATCGGCGAGGAGCGGAGGTCGGAATCGGTGAGGAGCGGAGGTCGGAAGAGACGAGGAGCGGAGGTCGGAAGAGACGAGGAGCGGAGGTCGGAAGAGACGTGGAGCGGAGGTCGGAAGAGTCGAGGAGCGTAGGTCGGAATCGGCGAGGAGCAGAGGTCGGAATCGGTGAGGAGCAGAGGTCGGAAGAGACGTGGAGCGGAGGTCGGAAGAGACAAAGAGCGGAGGTCGGAAGAGTCGAGGAGCGGAGGTCGGAAGAGGCGAGGAGCGGAGGTCGGAATCGGCGAGGAGCGGAGGTCGGAAGAGGCGAGGAGCGGAGGTCGGAAGTGGTGAGGAGCGGAGGTCGGAAGTGGTGAGGAGCGGAGGTCGGAAGAGACGAGGAGCGCAGGTCGGAAGAGACGAGGAGCGGAGGTCATAAGCGGTGAGGAGCGGAGGTCGGAAGAGACGAGGAGCGCAGGTCGGAAGAGACGAGGAGCGGAGGTCGGAAGTGGTGAGGAGCGGAGGTCGGAAGAGACAAAGAGCGGAGCTCGGAAGAGTCGAGAAGCGGAGGTCGGAAGAGACAAAGAGCGGAGGTCGGAAGAGACAAAGAGCGGAGGTCGGAAGAGACGAGGAGCGGAGGTCGGAAGAGACGAGGAGCGGAGGTCGGAAGAGACGAGGAGCGCAGGTCGGAAGAGACGAGGAGCGGAGGTCGGAAGTGGTGAGGAGCGGAGGTCGGAAGAGACAAAGAGCGGAGGTCGGAAGAGTCGAGGAGCGGAGGTCGGAAGAGACAAAGAGCGGAGGTCGGAAGAGTCGAGAAGCGGAGGTCGGAAGAGACAAAGAGCGGAGGTCGGAAGAGTCGAGGAGCGTAGGTCGGAAGAGTCGAGGAACGTAGGTCGGAAGAGGCGAGGAGCGGAGGTCGGAAGAGTCGAGGAGCGGAGGTCGGAAGAGTCGAGGAGCGGAGGTCGGAAGAGGCGAGGAGCGGAGGTCGGAAGAGTCGAGGAGCGTAGGTCGGAAGAGTCGAGGAGCGTAGGTCGGAATCGGCGAGGAGCGGAGGTCGGAAGAGACGAGGAGCGTAGGTCGGAATCGGCGAGGAGCGGAGGTCGGAAGAGACGAGGAGCGGAGGTGGGAAGAGATGAGGAGCGGAGGTTGGAAGAGATGAGGAGCGGAGGTCGGAAGAGACGAGGAGCGGAGGCCGGAAGAGTCGAGGAGCGTAGGTCGGAAGTGGTGACGAGCGGAGGTCGGAACCGGTGAGGAGCGTAGGTCGGAAGAGTCGAGGAGCGTAGGTCGGAAGCGGCGAGGAACGGAGGTCGGAAGAGGCGAGGAGCGTAGGTCGGAAGCGGCGAGGAGCGGAGGTCGGAAGAGACGAAGAGCGGAGGTCGGAAGAGACGAGGAGCGGAGGTCGGAAGAGACGAGGAGCGGAGGTCGGAAGAGACGAGGAGCGGAGGTCAGAAGAGGCGAGGAGCGTAGGTCGGAAGAGACGAGGAGCGGAGGTCAGAAGAGACGAGGAGCGGAGGTCGGAAGAGTCGAGGAGCGTAGGTCGGAAGCGGCGAGGAGCGGAGGTCGGAAGAGACGAAGAGCGGAGGTCGGAAGAGACGAGGAGCGGAGGTCGGAAGAGACGAGGAGCGGAGGTCGGAAGAGACGAGGAGCGGAGGTCGGAAGAGACGAGGAGCGGAGGTCGGAAGAGATGAGGAGCGGAGGTCGGAAGAGACGAGGAGCGGAGGTCGGAAGAGACGAGGAGCGGAGGTCATAAGCGGTGAGGAGCGGAGGTCGGAAGAGACGAGGAGCGGAGGTCGGAAGAGATGAGGAGCGGAGGTCGGAAGAGACGAGGAGCGGAGGTCGGAAGAGACGTGGAGCGGAGGTCGGAAGAGTCAAGGAGCATAGGTCGGAATCGGCGAGGAGCGGAGGTCGGATGAGTCGAGGAGCGTAGGTCGGAATCGGCGAGGAGCGGAGGTCGGAATCGGCGAGGAGCGGAGGTCGGAAGAGACAAAGAGCGGAGGTCGGAAGAGTCGAGGAACGGAGGTCGGAAGAGGCGAGGAGCGGAGGTCGGAAGAGGCGAGGAGCGGAGGTCGGAATCGGCGAGGAGCGGAGGTCGGAAGAGGCGAGGAGCGGAGGTCGGAAGTGGTGAGGAGCGGAGGTCGGAAGTGGTGAGGAGCGGAGGTCGGAAGAGACGAGGAGCGCAGGTCGGAAGAGACGAGGAGCGGAGGTCGTAAGCGGTGAGGAGCGGAGGTCGGAAGAGACGAGGAGCGCAGGTCGGAAGAGACGAGGAGCGGAGGTCGGAAGTGGTGAGGAGCGGAGGTCGGAAGAGACAAAGAGCGGAGGTCGGAAGAGTCGAGAAGCGGAGGTCGGAAGAGACAAAGAGCGGAGGTCGGAAGAGACAAAGAGCGGAGGTCGGAAGAGTCGAGAAGCGGAGGTCGGAAGAGACAAAGAGCGGAGGTCGGAAGAGTCGAGGAGCGTAGGTCGGAAGAGTCGAGGAACGTAGGTCGGAAGAGGCGAGGAGCGGAGGTCGGAAGAGTCGAGGAGCGGAGGTCGGAAGAGTCGAGGAGCGGAGGTCGGAAGAGGCGAGGAGCGGAGGTCGGAAGAGTCGAGGAGCGTAGGTCGGAAGAGTCGAGGAGCGTAGGTCGGAATCGGCGAGGAGCGGAGGTCGGAAGAGACGAGGAGCGGAGGTCGGAAGAGTCGAGGAGCGTAGGTCGGAATCGGCGAGGAGCGGAGGTCGGAAGAGACGAGGAGCGTAGGTCGGAATCGGCGAGGAGCGGAGGTCGGAAGAGACGAGGAGCGGAGGTTGGAAGAGATGAGGAGCGGAGGTTGGAAGAGATGAGGAGCGGAGGTCGGAAGAGACGAGGAGCGGAGGCCGGAAGAGTCGAGGAGCGTAGGTCGGAAGTGGTGAGGAGCGAAGGTCGGAACCGGTGAGGAGCGTAGGTCGGAAGAGTCGAGGAGCGTAGGTCGGAAGAGTCGAGGAGCGTAGGTCGGAAGAGACGAGGAGCGGAGGTCAGAAGAGGCGAGGAGCGTAGGTCGGAAGCGGCGAGGAGCGGAGGTCGGAAGAGACGAAGAGCGGAGGTCGGAAGAGACGAGGAGCGGAGGTCGGAAGAGACGAGGAGCGGAGGTCGGAAGAGACGAGGAGCGGAGGTCGGAAGAGACGAGGAGCGGAGGTCGGAAGAGACGAGGAGCGGAGGTCGGAAGAGATGAGGAGCGGAGGTCGGAAGAGACGAGGAGCGGAGGTCGGAAGAGACGAGGAGCGGAGGTCATAAGCGGTGAGGAGCGGAGGTCGGAAGAGACGAGGAGCGGAGGTCGGAAGAGATGAGGAGCGGAGGTCGGAAGAGACGAGGAGCGGAGGTCGGTAGAGTCGAGGAGCGGAGGTCGGAAGAGTCGAGGAGCGTAGGTCGGAAGAGTCGAGGAGCGGAGGTCGGAAGAGTCGAGGAGCGTAGGTCGGAAGAGTCGAGGAGCGGAGGTCGGAAGAGTCGAGGAGCGGAGGTCGGAAGAGTCGAGGAGCGGAGGTCGGAAGAGTCGAGGAGCGGAGGTCAGAAGAGACGAGGAGCGGAGGTCGGAAGAGACGAGGAGCGGAGGTCGGAAGCAGCGAGGAGCGGAGGTCGGAAGAGTCGAGGAGCGGAGGTCAGAAGAGTCGAGGAGCGGAGGTCGGAAGAGACGAGGAGCGTAGGTCGGAAGAGTCGAGGAGCGGAGGTCAGAAGAGACGAGGAGCGGAGGTCGGAAGAGTCGAGGAGCGGAGGTCGGAAGAGACGAGGAGCGGAGGTCGGAAGAGTCGAGGAGCGGAGGTCGGAAGAGTCGAGGAGCGGAGGTCGGAAGAGACGAGGAGCGGAGGTCGGAAGAGTCGAGGAGCGGAGGTCGGAAGAGTTGAGGAGCGGAGGTCGGAAGCAGCGAGGAGCGGAGGTAGTAAGTGGTGAGGAGCGGAGGTCGGAAGCGGTGTGAAGGGGAGGGTGCATTCTCTACAGCTGAACAGTTAGCTAAGCAGCCAATGACCCGTGCTATTCCTTCAACTAGGGGAACCTATAGTAATAACACCTACCAACAACCAGCATGCAGAAGTTCATGGTGAACAAGAGGGAAAGGCATCAGCAAAACACAATAAATATGAATCCCATTAATACTGCACAATTGAGTAAAATAGATTACCCTTAAAGGACATCGCAGAAAATTGCTATTTATCCCATTTTTGCTGGCTGTTTGCAAGCCCCTGCCAGAGGCACAAACCCCCAGTAAATCTATCCTTTAATCTATTTTGGACCCTGTCATTTTTTTCCCACTGTGCAGAAAATAAAGCGTCAGTTATCTAAAAGTAAACAAAACAGAGCACTTGCAGGATAATCCTATGAGTACACACTGCTAGCAAGCAGCCTTGCTCACCAGTAGCGCAAATCAGAAATTTGGGTGTGCACCGTCCACGCGTTTATGTTAATGTAAGTAATTGTTCTTATTGTGAATAAGTCCAAAGAAAGTAATAAGATGAGAGATCCCTGAGTCTGCAGCCATATGCATTGGGTGGCCTGGGCACAGCAAACACTGGAAAATCAGGCAGGTTAGAGAGTCGCTTGTAAAGTAACCCATCCAATATCCCTCCATTAAAATTAACAGGTAGATTCCTTTACAGGCATGCACTCTGACTCATCTTATTTTCAATTAGCTGCCCTATAAAGCCACATAATATAATCTTTTCCAATAATCTTCTATATGGCACTTGGTCAAAGGCTTTTTGGGAATCTAGATATACAACATCAACAGGACTGTCATCATCACTACTCTGGTCACCTCCTCAAAGAACTCAGTCAGGTTGATAAGGCAGGACCCTCTGTTTCATGAAGCTAGGAACAGCCAAACTCCCCAAGTGATTATCAATCACATGCCTAATAATGTTTTCCAGCAACTTATAAATTTAGGTAAGACAGACTTTGGAGGGTTGAGTCAGAAATTGACCACAGTAGACTGGGCTGAACTATTAATGGATAAAACTACAAATAGTGGGAGGTGTTCAAAGAAGTATTTGGTAGAATACAAGACGACATACCCCTAAAGCACAAAAGCTCTACTTGTGTAATTAAACAACCTTGGTCAACAAGAAAAGTGAGAGATAGTATAAAACTATAAGAATGCAAAGTAGCAATCCCACAGACTGGAAGAGATATAAAGAACAGCACAGGGATACAATGAAAGTAGTAAGAGCTGCAAAAACTGAATATGAGAAACAAAGGGATATCAAGGTTAACATTGAAAGTTTTTACAAGTATATTAAGAGAAAGGGTGTGGCTAAGAGTAACGTGGGCTCTTTAAAGACAGATGAAGGTGAAATTGTGATATTGATATTATAATTGAAAATCTGGAAATGGCAGACTTGCTAAATACACACGTTGTATCAATCTTCACAGTAGAGGATGAGGATAAAATACCAGAGATATGAGGAAAAGAAAAAATTAATCAAGGGAAAGAACCTATTAGATTTAATATAAGTTTAAAAAATTATAATGAAGAAAATAATGAGACTAAAGATAGACAAATCTTCAAGACCCAATGGTTTCGCCTCAAAGAAGTAAGTGCGGAAATTGTAGATGCTCCAGTCAAGATAGAAACATAGGCCCCAAGTTTCCACCTGATTTGCTCCTGATTTTTAGGAGCAACTGGTGGAGAACGGAGTATCTTAGAAATCGCAATTCTCCACATTTAAGTTTTCTGCAGTTCTAGTCAGGTAGAACAGTTTCACTTTGGAACAGAATTTTTTTTCAAAAGGGGCCGTGTCCAGCCACTGACGCCTGATTTGAAAGTTTCCACAGTGAAAACGTACTCCAAACTAACTTAGAATGGAGCAAGTGAAGATTTTTGTAGGCCTGAAAAAACCTTGCCTACACATTAAAAAATCAGGTGCAGGTTACAAATTAGGCGTCCGGAACGAGGTGGGGAAGGGAAGTCATTACATTCTACAATAAATCCTTAGTTATACTTCTACAAATATTATACAAATAATTCCAACCTGAATAAAAATTTATAAGCAAAGAAAAGATTAAATAAACCATGTTCCTACCTGTGTGAAAGTGCTTCAGGCAGGGAGAAGGCTGCAGGAAGTCTCACAAGTTGAGGCAGCCGTTCCCGATGGCAGGGGGTGGGGGTGGGGGGGGCCCCCCTGCCGTCGGTCGGGCCCGTCGGGAAACAGCTGCCTCAACTTCTGAGGCTTCCTGCAGCCTTCTCACTGCTGCAAGAAACCTCAGTGCTGATCATGGAAGGGCAATGTGTTTTTATTAAAAAATGTTAAAAATTAAACAGCTACAAAGAACTACAAAAATGGCCGAGTGCCAATGTTTCCTTCACACTGAGCGTGCGCGAACGCTCCAACGCGCTCGCGCAGGGTTGCCGGCACGAAAAAAACTCATTTAAATTGTACCCGCCCCCTCCTACTTACAAAATAGGCGCGAGTGGTAGGCTCCGCCCCCTGTGCGCCGTGCCAAGCTGACATCGAGCTGCAAAGCGCTCGAGAATAGCGCATTTTTTTTCAGGCGCCGTTTTTGGCGTGAAAAACGGGCGCCCAGCTCGGAGGGGCACCTGTTTTGCCGCGTGTGGAAACTTGGGGCCATAGAAACATAGAAATTTACAGCACAGAAGGAGGCCATTTTGGCCCATCGCCGGCCGACAAACCGCCACACGACCCTCGGTCAGCAGCCCTGAAGGTTGCATATAAATCTATGAACAATGAAAAATGGCAGACAGGTAAAGAGCATCCGGCCCAACCAGTCCACCCAATACAACCGCGATAGCCCATGCATCGCAACATTTTACACTCCACCCCACCCGGAGTCATGCGATCTCCTGGGCGAGGCAAAAAAGCAGATGAAAACCCAAGCCAATTGGGGAAAAAATCTGGGAAAATTCCTCTCCGACCCATCCAGGCGATCGAAACTAGTCCAGGAGATCACTCTGGCCGTATTAGATTCCCTGAAGTACTAACCATCATGTCTGCACCAACCAACAAGAAGTTATCCAGTCTAATCTCACTTACCAGCTCTAGGTCCATAACCCTGCAGGTTACGGCACTTCAAGTGCACAGCTAAGCACCTTTTAAATGTGGTGAGGATTTCCACCTCCACCACCCTTCCAGGGAGTGAGTTCCAGACCCCCACAACCCTCTGCGTGAAGAGGCTTCCCCTCAAATCCCCTCTAAACCTTCCACCAGCCACCCTAAACCTATGCCCCTTCGTAATTGACCCTTCCACCAAGGGAAATAGGCCCTTGCCATCCACTATATCCAGGCCCCTCAAACTGTTATACACCTCAATGAGGTCTCCCTTCAGCATCCTCTGTTCCAAGGAGAACAAATCCAACCTATCCAATCTATCCTACGGTGACAGAACTGCATGCAGTAGTCCAGCTGTGGCCTAACCAGTGTATTTAAGTATAACCTCCTTGTTCTTGTAGTCTATGCCTTGGCCAATAAAGGCAAGCATTCTGTATGCCTTCTTAACCACCTGGCCTGCTACTTTCAGGAATCTGTAGACAGGCACGCCAAGGTCCTTTTGCTCATCTACACTTCTAAGCCTACCATTTAATGTGTATCATCATCATAGGCAGTCCCTCGAAATCGAGGAAGACTTGCTTCCACTTTAAAAGTGAGTTCTTAGGTGACTGAACAGTCCAATATGGGAATTACATGTGTATATCCTTTCCTTATTAGCCCTCCCAAAGTGCATTACCTCACACTTCTCTGAATTAAATTCCATTTGCCACTGTTCTGCCCACCTGACCAGTAGATTGATATCCTCCTGCAGCCCAGAACTTTCCTCTTTATTATCAACCACACAGCCTATTTTAGTGTCATCTACAAACTTCTTAATCATACCCCCTATATTCAAATTTAGATCATTGATGTATACCATAAAAAGCAAGGGACCCAGAACTGAGCCCTGCGAAACCCCACTGGAAACATATTTCCAGTCACAAAAACATCCATCAACCATTACCCTTTGCTCCCTACCTCTAAGCCAATTATGGATCCAACTTGCCACTTTGCCCTGGATCCCATGGGTTTTTACCTTCATGACCAGTCTGCCATGTAGGAACATATCAAAAGCTTTGCTAAAGTCCATATACACTACATCGTATGCACTACCCTCATCGGCCCTCTTGGTTACCTCCTCGAAAAATTCAATCAGGTTAGTCAAACACGATCTTAACAAATCCGTGCTGACTGTCCCTGATTAATCCTTGACTTTCTAAATGTAGATTTATCTTGTCCTTCAGGAATTTTTCCAATAATTTTCCCACCACTGAGGTTAGGCTGACAAGCCTGTAATTACTTGGCCTATCCCTTTCTCCCTTCTTAAACAAGGGTACTACATTAACAGTCCTCCAGCACCATGCGTGAATCCAAAGAGGACTGGAAAATGATGGTCAAAGCCTCTGCTATTTCCTCTTTTGCTTCGCTCAACAGCCTGGGATGTATTTCATCTGGGCCTGGGCCCTTATCTACTTTCAAAGCTGCTAAACTTCTTAATACCTGCTCTCTCACTATGCTTATTTCATCCAGAGTTGCACACTCGTCCTTGATAACAGTATCTACAATGCCCCTTTCCTTTGTGAAAACAGACACAAAGTATTCATGAAGAAGCATATCCACATCTTCCGCCTCGTCATGTATGTACATGCTGTTTGTAGCCACCAGATGGTGTCATTGTTGGAGGCCACTGAGCAGCATGCACATGGTGCTGCTCAGATATAAAAGGCCAGCCATTTTGTGAGTCAGGCACTTTTGGACTAAATAAAGCACAGGCAAGGTCATACCTTGCTGAGTTAAACAGTACTCAGTTTGAACCTTTATTGCATACATAACATTTGGCGATGAGAATACAAGAACCTTTGCAAAATGAGCACGATTGGATTTTTAGAGCGATTCGTGGAGGGAGAAGATTGGGCAGACTTTGTGAGCCGTTTGAACCAGTACTTCCTGGCCAACAAAATGAAGGGGGTCGATGATGCAGATCAGCACCAGGCTGTGTTCCTCACTGTGTGCGGTTCAAAGATCTACGGTCTGATAAAGAATTTATTTATGCCTAGTGATCCAACAGAGAAAACGTACAAGGAGTTGTGTACATTGGTACGGGAGCACCTGAAGCCAGAGTTGTTATCGGTATCAACCACGAGGTGATCCTGCGCAAACTTCTGGCGGTGGAGGAGTTGGATTTAAAAAGGGCCATCCAGATCGTTCAATCATGTATGACGACAGACAGGAGTCTAAAGCAAATAGCGGTGAAGAACCGAACCTCGGCAAGTACTGTAAATGCGATTGATTCGGTGTTCAGCAGAGCGGCACATGGCAGGGCCTATCCGGCTGCGTTCGCGAAACCTGTGGCTGCCCAAAGTCCGCCAGCGGGAATGTATCCGACTTCTCCGTGTTGGCGTTGTGGGGAAAATCATCGGCACCAGCAGTGCTGATTTAAGAAATATAGTTGTAAAGGCTGTCTGAGAGTGGGGCATCTCCAGCGCAAGTGTCCGCAGATGAGCAAGCGAGCTGCGACACACCACGTGGAGGATGAGAGTCAGACTAGCACGGATCCGGATACGCAATCCGAGATGCCAGAGGAGGAAGTGTATGGACTGTACTCCTTCATAACCAAGAGTAAACCAATTTTGATTAAAGTGAAGTTTAACGGAATACCGGTATCGATGGAACTGGACACAGGGGCGAGTCAATCGATCATGAACGAGAGGGCATTTAATAAGCTGTGGAATACTAAGACTGCGAGGCCCAGGTTGAGCCTTGTTAACGCCAAGCTGCGCATATGCACCAAAGAACTGATAAAGGTGATTGGCAGTGCACAAATTAATGTGTCGCATAATGGTGTGGTTCACGAGTCAGCGGGCGCTTTCCGGCGGCTCTCCCCTCCCACCCACTCCAGCCCGCTCCAGGCCACATCGAAAGTGGCACTGGGCGGTTCGACGAGAGGAATGTGGGCAGCAGTGGGCGGTAAGTTCTTCAATTTCGGGCCCTAAATGTTTTAGAAATTTTTTTTTTAAAAGGGTTAAAAATAAACTTACCTTGATGGACAGGGTTTTTAATTTAAAAATGAGTGATTACATTTAACTTTTCTATGATTTAAAACTCTTACGCTGGTAAAAGTAGGCTATACGCCTGCTTTTACCAGGAGTAAGAGTTTGAAGGACATTCGCTGGGCAAGAGTTCTCTGTCCCATGGATGTCCTTCCTGCGGGAATGCATTGGATCTGATTGCAAGAGCCGGTTCTCGCTGAATGCGCATTGCGCGCTGAAAACCGGCATTTGCGAAGCCTTCGGGTGCGTGCACGCATCATGCGCAAGGCCGCAATTTTTGGCTCACTAATTTTTTTTTTGAACACCTCCTACTGGCCTTCTGTCGATTTTCCCAATAACAGATGTGCCCAGTTTACTGTGGACAGTCTCTGTCTCATCCCGTTGAAGTCAGCCTTACCTAAATCTGGAATCTTAGTAGCTGTTTCGTGTTTTTCAAACACAACATTGAACTCAATCACGTTATGAACGCTATTAGATAAAAGTTCACTCATCATCAGGCTGTTAAGTACATCTGGCTTATTACTCATTATTAAATGTAATACAGCCTGTCCTCTTGGTTCCAGGACATATTGTTGCAGAAAACTATCCTGAACACATTCAAGAAATTTGCTACCTTACTGATACGAGCTAGTCTGCATATCCCCCTTAAAACCATTCTGCCTTTACTATATGTTTGTCTTATCTCTGCCACTTCACAGCTGCTACCAGTGGGCCTATACACAACACCACTACAGTCTTAAAATCCTTTTTCTATTTCTTAACTCTACTTATAGAAACTCCACTGCTTGCTTATCTCTCATTACATTCTCTCTTATCATTGAAGTAACTTCATCTTTAATCACCAAGACTGCTCTTCACTCTCTACCAGTTTCCCTATCCTTCCTGTAGACATTATGAACTGGTATATTCAGTTTCCAGTCGAGACCATCTTGTAACCATGTCTCAGAAATGTCTATAATATTGTACCCTCTAAATTGAATTTGCGTCAGCAATTCATTCCATTTATTCCTTATGCTTCATGTGCTTGTTTAAGGAACACTTATTTGGTTTACACACTCTAACCTGCCCTTCTGCTCTTTTCAAGATATTAAGGGGAACAGATAGGGTAAATAGAGAGAAAATATTTGCACTGGTTGTGGAGTCTAGGGGGGGCGAAATTGGCCTGCGCTCAGTTTGGGGCGCTTAATTCGAATGAAGTGATTTTTTTTCACCCGGCGGTAGGCGAATGTAAGAACCCTGGAATTGGGCATTTTATCTTAAAATAATCATCCGGGCGCTCTCGGGAGCGGGGAGCTGTGATTCAGCGCTGCACGGAGCATGTCAGCACAGCGCTGATGGCGTCAGCGCAATGCCACTCCCTTTCTCTTAAAGGGGAGGGATGCTGCGAACCATGGAGCTGGCTCCGTGGCGTCCACTGGGCCACCAGGGAGGGTTTTGGCCAAACCAGCGGCCATCGTTGTTGGGCCAACTCCAAAGTCAGCCAACCAAAAAAAAATAGGCTGGCCACAGTGCAAAGCCCTCCCCTTTAAGGGCGACCGGGGCACCCCAGCCACCATAGCTTTGCAACATGCAAAGCTATCGGTGGCATTGCCCCACACCAACCTTGTTCTCATAGGAGAAATTTCCCCAGCGGGACGCAAAGCGGTGCACAGGGTGATGACATCATCACCATGTGCGCCGCCGACCAGCGCGGAAACTACAGGGCGTAGCGCAAAACAATTTTCGCCCGTGGCATTCTGGGGGAAATTCCAGACGGGTCGCTTCCGCCGCCTGCCCCCGAGCGCAAAGTACTTATCACCTCACACCTCACGCTAATGGGCCTGTCAGAAAGAGGCAATTATGGCCCCAATGACTAGGGGACACAGGCTAAAATTAGAACCAGGCCTTTCAGGAGTGCACTTAGGAAACACTTCTACACACAAAGGGTGGTAGAAGTTTGAAACTCTCTTCTGCAAATGGCAGTTGATGCTATGTCAATTGTTAATTTTAAATCTGAGATTGATAGATTTTTGTTAACCAAAGGTATTAAGGGATAATGGAAAAAGCCGGGTATATAGAGTTGGATCACAGATCAGCCATGATCTCACTGAATGGTGGAACAAGTTCGAAGAGTTAAATGGCTGACTTTTGTTCCTATGCTCCTAAGAATCAACTTAGTCTAACTCTGTGGTCCAAGTGTACCCAAACCATTTCAACCACCTTCTGCTGACCAACACCCTCCCTCTCTATTGGAATTATATTCTCCAGCACAAATAAAGCTACAAGCCTCCTTCGAGACCTATTCTATCCCTTTGAAAAGTGTTTTACCACTTCAGCTGTACCTTAGATATGTTGCTCCATAAATTCTCCATAGAAACACATGCCTACATTTTATTTAACATTTTATTTAACATTTATCTAGCATTTTATTTCTAATGCTTCTTAGAATCGGTGTAAAAACATTTTAAGGCATTCCTAAAATGTTTTGTGTGATTTGCCCTGAGTAAACAGTGTTGTTCCCTGTAATTAGAATGAATTAAGTTTTCATTATTAGCCTCAGCAGTCTTATAGGAACTGTATAAGTTCTCGTCTCAACTAGTTTAAATGTCTCTTAAAGACTCTTTTTGCATTCAGGGCCAATCTTTCAGGCCCCAAATGATTCAAATGAATCTCAATCATCACCCAGAAAATGTCCTTCACTTTTCTATTATACACAAATCTTCTAGACAATCTCTGAAGCCAATGGCACTGTGTTGTACAGCAGTAAATGTGAATTGTGGGATGATTCACTGAAAAGAAAAATGGTGCTGTATTACGAATAAGTCCCCTGAAGATCATAATTTACTGTAAGGTTTAAAAGGCTAGCAAGGACAACAAAAAAAAGGAAAATAGATTTTGAGGGTTGGACAGTTCCAGGCAGGTGAACAGATTGTTACCCTTTTGTTGAAGACAGCAACAAGATCATTCTTATCACGTGTTGTGAACTATTAAATGTTAAAAAATTAAAAGTTGTGACTGCACAATGAGACCAAATACAAAGCAGAATTTGGTGCATTTAAGGGAAATTCCACACTGTGCGGGCACGAGCAGAGGTGGGTCAAATGTGAAATTTGAATTAAGTTGCAGTGGGTCTGGAACCCGCCGTCATCCCGTCCCCATGTGCCTTTCCCTCAGACCTGTTTACCGATGTGGCAGCGACCCAACCGGCAGAGGCAGGCGACCTAATTCAAATCAGACCTTTGTTGGCAGATCCTTAAGCGCCTTTTTTAGCCTACCTTTCAAATTTCCCTGCATGGCCACGGGATGCACACAGCTCGGGAACCATGTCTGTCAACCTGAAGCGGGAGTTGAGTGGCCATTGCTCCAGCTGATTAGTTGACAGTATGAAATGCACTAACAACAACATGACCAACCTTCTCCTCAACCACCTGATGCTGCACAGGATAGAGGGCATCAGCGCAGGGCTGCACCGTGTCGGAGGCGCTAACCCCAACACAGGGTATACAGGGTAAGGAGGCTCAGGCTATCGCACCAGGTCATCATAGACATTTTCACATTACTGGAGTAAGACCTGCAGCCCAGAGGAGCGGGTGGCCATACCTTACCAATGGCTATCAAAGTCACCAACACCCTCAACTTCTTCACTTCAGGCTCGTTCCAGGATTTGCAGCAGACATTTACGGCATTTCGCAGTCGGCCACCCAAAGATGCATCACACAGGTCTCAAGTTTGACAAGTCAGCTAATTATATCAACTTTGCCATTCATGATGCCAGTCTTACTGAGTGGGGGCTTGGCTTTGCCACTTGGGCTGGCTTCCCACGGGCGCAGGGCATCATCGGCTGCACACATGTGGCTATCAGGGCACCCCATCATTGTCAATGTGTAACTGATCGGCAACCATAGGAAGATCATCATGCATGTATCCGCCAAATTCCCTGGCAGCTGCCCATGACTCTTTTGTTCTTTGCCAGTCCACCTTCCCTCAGACTCCTCCTTGTCTTCCAGCTGATACGCCTCAAAACAGACTTTCTGGCTGGCTGTTCAGAGACAAGGACTATCCACTGAAGTTGTGGCTCATGACACCCTTGAGGAGACCAAGTACTGAGGCCGAGGAGAGATATAATGAAAGCCACATCTCCACCAGATGTGTCATAGAGCAAACAATAGGCATGCTCAAAATGCACTTCAGATGCCTTGACAGATCTGGAGGAGCCCTTCAGTAGGCACCAGCCAGTGTATCCAAAATCGCTGTGGTCTGCTGCGCCCTGCACAACATAGCGCAGCAGTAAGGATTAACGCAGCATGAGAAGCAAGACACTGAGCGCACAGCCTCCTGAGGAGGAGGAGCAGGAGGAAGAGGAGGAGGAACATCATCTGGAAGACCGAGGAGGAACAGGAGGAACCTGCGGTTCAGATTCCACCAGCACCCGAGCACATTGCTGCCTGGGAGTCCACGGATGGCCTCATCATGGCCAGACTTAGTTAACTTTACGCAGTACACTCATTTGGCTGGCACACGCTGTGACAGGTTGGCACCACCCCACAGCAATAACATAAAGCATCCTTACAATGACCAAGCCATTCCTTTCACACTGACCACCATTGATGGAGGTATCGTTATATGTCATCATTCAGCGCAACTCACTAAGCCACTTACAAAGTTGCAGAGAATTTTGTCCAAGACCGGAAAGTGATGAAAGAAAGATTTTTATGGTTGACATCACATTAACAGAAACTGGACATTAACATTGAATAAAACACCCAAGTGGCTACCTTTGTGAATCTAATTGTGTTTCATCCTTCTCTTACGTGTACTTCTACATGGTGCTACCACTGTGGCTTCAGCAGAGGTAGAGGCAGCCTGCTCACTTTCCTGCTGCGATGCTTAGACACTCTTGATACTCCTGTGACTGTGCAGGGACAGCCTCGGCCATCGCTGTCCGAGGAGGCATCTTGGGCTCGGAATGAGGGGTTGGCAAAGGGGAGAAGTGTAAGCACTTTGAGAGTAGGTGACACTTCCATGTCCCTTCTCACTGTCATCCCTCTCATGGGCCACCTGCGCTTCCCTGCTAGCACGTCAGTGGGGCCATGAGCACCCACGTCTATGCTGACATCCCTCCTAAACAGGATGTCTATGAACCTCTGCCATTTATTCTCCATAGATAATCATCTATTCTCCATAGATATCATGTGTTCCTGTGAGTGGTTCATTAACTGCTCCATGCAGGTAGCCACCTTATCCATGGAAGAACCTACAGTCTCCATCACCTGTGACATGGTGGTGTTCATGCTGGAGATGGTTTCCTCCATTCTCTGAACATTTGCAGACATCACAGTCGCAAAACCTGTCAGAGCCCCCGCACTTCTTCCTGCACCTCCAGGATCACCCTCTTTCTAGATAGCCCCCAAGGCTCAGCGTCTGCATGCAGCTAAGCAGAGCTGGGGGTGTCTTGTGCCCTGGGTGAGCAGTGTCCATTGCTGTCCCTATCTCCACCATCTGCTCTTGCTCACTTGTGACTTGTGACACACCAGGTGACAACACTATCTCACGTGGGACCCATCTGTGTGTATCTGTGCTGGTGCTGGGTGGGATTATGTCAGGTGAAGTTGCGCCCTCAGAGGTTGGAGGCTCCTCTGAAAAGTTGTCTTCTTCCTCCTGACAGAGGTGATAGATAGACCTGTGGGAAAGTAAAGAGATGAGCTAGATATGCCATATGAAGAATGGGTACAGATACCATTATGCTGATAATGACCATTCAGTGGTTGATGACATCAGTTCCTTTATGAGTGACTGATGAATGCCATGTAGCTGTATGAAATGTAATTCTGTCACGAGGTTGCTGAGATGTCCTCCTCTCTCCCTTTCCCAACTCCAGCTGCTCGGCCACTCCCGATACTTCCAATGTAGTCTCCTCTGCTGCTATGAGGATGGCAAATGATGAAAGCCCACCTCCAGTTCTCTCCCTCTCCCTCTTATTGTGCACTCTCCTTTCCTGCAAAGAGGGAAGGACAAGAAGGTTGAGTGAGAATGATGGAATGAGTGTAAGGAATGGATGGGTTACATCTTCAGTGGGAGACTGATAGATTGGGATGGCAATGCCAAGTGGCCTCTTTGTGGGTTGTTAATTGGTATGTGTACATTAGGATGAGGGTGAGTGTGAGGGATGGCTAGTAAAATGGGTGTGAGATATTGTAGATAGAGAGGGAGAGATGGGTGGATGTGCAAGATATGTTGGTGTGAGTAAGGATGTGCAGGGGTAGGGTTGGGAAGCCAGAGTGATGGGGATGTGCTGAGAGGCACAACAGGATGCAGTTGAGTGTGGCTTTGTAGTTCTCTTTCCTGATCTAATAAAATAATTGAAACGTTTCCAGTACTGCACCAAGATCCTCCTGACCACATCCCTGCTGTTCACCTCCTCTGCAATTTGGAGCCAGGCTCTTTTTGTCTCCTGGGAAGCTCTCTTTGCCCATTTGAAGGGAAAAGGACCTCCCTGTATACTCAAACTCCCTCCACAAGCATATGGAGGAAATCATCAGAAACCTGGGTGCAGCCCTCTGCCTCTGTGCATTCCTGTTTCCAACTGCTTGGAGCAATTAAAGCATCCAGTGCAGTGTCGGCACACTCCTAGATGAGCTTTCAAATGGAATGTAGTCACAGCTTCTTTAAATGTCCCAGCTGAAAATGCGTCATGGATGACATCATCAGACCCGCACCATTTAATAGGGCTGGGTAACGTGCAGGGCTGGCTTAATAGGCCCCATTATTACAAAGTCGATTTCTGCAGTGGGATGGAAGCAAGAACAGTCACGCCGACTGCCCACACCTGATCCGCCTAGGTAAAGAAAATTCTGGCCGTGATCCGGACCAATTAGCTATAACAACAAAAACAACTGAGACTTCAGGGAGCAGCCCGAGCTGGTGCAGGAGGGCGACGACTTGGAGAAGGGCGACTGGATTGGACGTCACCAAAATCAAAGTCGCTGATTGGAGCGTGGGCAGATACAGCAGGAGAGGCGGCAAGCAGCAGAGAAGCAGCGAGGTCGGGGCGAAGGAAACATAGATTCAAAGAAACATAGAAAATACATGCAGGAGCAGGCCATTCGGCCCTTCGAGCCTGCACCGCCATTCAATATGATCATGGCTGATCATGCAACTTCAGTACCCCAGCACTGCCTTCTCTCCATACCCCCTGACCCCTTTAGCCATAAAGGCCACATCTAACTCCCTTTTGAATATGTCCAACGAACTGGACTCAACAACTTTCTGTGGCAGAGAATTCCACAGGTGCACAACTCTCTGGATGAAAAAGTTTCTCCTCATCATGATCCTATATGGCTTACCCCTTATCTTTAGACTGTGACCCCTGTTTCTGGACTTCCCCAACATCGAGAACATTCTACCTGCATCTAACCTGTCTAGTCCCGTCAGAATTTTATAAGTTTCTATGAGATCCCCTCTCATTCTTCTAAATTCCAGTGAGTTTAGGCCTAGCCGATCCAGTCTTTCCTCATATGTCAGTCCTGCCATTCCGGGAATCAGTTTGGTGAACCTTCGCTGCACTTCATCAATACAAGCACGTCCTTCCTCAGATTAGGAGACCAAAACTGCACACAATACTCAAGGTGTGGTCGCACCAAGGCCCTGTACAACTGCAGTAAGAGCTCCCTGTTCCTATACTCAAATCCCCTCACTATGAAGGCCAGCATGCCATTTGCTTTCTTTACTGCCTGCTGTACCTGCATGCCTACCTTCAATGACTGATGTACCATGACACCCAGGTCTCTTTGCACCTCTCCTTTTACTAATCTGTCACCATTCCGATAACAATCTGCCTTCCTGTTTTTTGCCACCAAAGTGGATAACCTCACATTTATCCACATTATACTGCATCTGCCATGCATTTGCCCATTCACCTAACTTGTCCAAGTCCCCCTGCAGCCTCTTAGCATCTTGCTCGCAGCTCGCACTGCCACCCAGCTTGGAGATATTACCTTAAAATCCTTCCTCTAAATCATTAATGTATATTGTAAATAGCTGGGGTCCCAGCACTGAACCCTGTGGCACCCCACTAGTTACTGCCTGCCATTATGAAAAGGACCCATTTATTCCCACTCTTTGCTTTCTGTCTGCCACGTCAATACATTACCCCCAATAACATATGCCTTAATTTTGCACTCTAATTTCTTGTGTGGGACCTTGTCAAAAGTCTTTTGAAAGTCCAAATACACCACATCCACTGGTTCTCCCTTATCCACTCTACTAGTTACATCCTCAAAAAACTCTAGAAGATTTGTCAAGCATGATTTCCCTTTCATAAATCCATGCTGACTTGGACCGATCCTGTCACTGCTTTCCAGATGCACTGCTGTTACATTTTTAATAATTGATTCCAGCATTTTCCCCACCACCGATGACAGGCTAACCGGTCTAGAATTCCCTGTTTTCTCTCTCCCTCCGTTTTTAAAAAGCGGGGTTACATTAGCTACCCTCCAGTCCATAGAAACTGATCCCCCTTCTCGCTAGACCCTCGGTCCCCTAGCATTTCCAGAAGGTTATTCGTGAATCCTTAGTGAAGACAGAACCAAAGTATTTGTTGAATTAGTCTGCCATTTCCTTGTTCCCCTTTATGAATTCACCTGATTCTGACTGCAAGGGACCTACATTAGTCTTCACTAATCTTTTTCTCTTCACATATCTATAGAAGCTTTTGGATTCAGTTTTTATGTTCCCTGCAAGTTTACTCTCATACTCTATTTTCCCCCTCCTAATTAAACCCTTTGTCCTCCTGTGCTGAATTCTAAATTTCTCCCAGTCCTCAGGTTTGCTGTTTTTTCTGGCCAATTGATATGCCTCTTCCTTGGATTTAACACTTTCCCTAATTTCCCTTTTTAGCCACGATTGAGCCACCTTCCCCGTTCTATTTTTATGCCAGACAGGGATGTACAATTGTTGTAGTTCATCCATGTGATCTTTAAATGTCTGCCATTGCCTATCCACCGTCAACCCTTTAAGTATCATTCGCTAGTCTATCCTAGTCAATTCACATCTCATACCGTCGAAGTTTCCTTTCTTTAAGTTCAGCACCCTAGTCTTTGAATTAATTGTGTCACTCTCCACCTTAATGAAGAATTCTACTATATTGTAGTCACTCTTCCCCAAGGGGCTCCGCATGACCAGATTGCTAATTAATCCTCTCTCATTACACAAGACCCAGCCTAGGATGGCCAGCTCCCTGGTTGGTTCCTCGACATATTGGTCGAGAAAACCATCCCTTATAAACTCCAGGAAATCCTCCTCTACAGTATCGCTACCAGTTTGGTTAGCCCAATCAATATGTAGATTAAAGTCACCCATGGTAACTGCTGTACCCTTATTGCACGCGTCCCTAATTTCCTGTTTGATGCCATCCACAACCTCCCTACTATTGTAGGAGCGGCAAGAGATTGTAGAGCGATGTGATCGGGGCTCAGGAGAGGCATGAGTTCAGGGCCCAGAAAAGGCGAGGGCCCAGGGGCAGAACAGGCCAGCCCACACTGCGATATGTGCGCGCACTAGCTTCGTGCAGCAGAGCTGGACTCCAATCGTCTTGGTTAACCGTTGCCACTGGAACAAGACCTAGCTCTGTCAAGGTATGCAACGGCCACCACATGTTAAAAACATCCACGCACAGGCATCTTCCACCCTTCAATATGTAGTTCAGGACCTGGAATATTAGGTCCTTCATTGAACACCTGTGAACTCATCCCTTTTTGGTGTGGAAGCAAGTCATCCTCGATATGAGGGATCACCTAAGAAGAAGAAGAGATTTATATAACATTTCTAACATAGGAAAACATTCCAAGGTGCTTCACAGAAACATAATAAGACAAGAATTGACACCAAGTTAAAGAAGGAGATATTAGGACATGTGACTAAAAGCTTATTAAAGCGGTAAGTTTTAATGAGGGTCTTAAAGGAGGAGAGAGGTGGAGAGACAGGGGGGAAGGGGAGTGAAATTGAATAAATGCACTCTTAAGGTGCTAATATCGCCGGGGCGCTAATTTTAGCGCTGGAAGATTTTTTACCGCCGTTGGTAGCCCTAAGAATGGAGTGAAGCACTAAGGGAAGCATTCCAATATTCTTTTAGGGTGCTAAGCTGGTAGCACTACTCAAGTTCTGATGCTAAAATACCGGCAACATAGCGTTATAAAAGTAGGATCACTGGAAAAGAAAAACATGAAAATAAATTACAAATCACATATTTCAAACATTAAGCACCCCAAATAAAGTTATATCATACAAAATAAAATGAAGTCAAATCACTAAAACTTACCTGGTTCACTAATGCCTTTCATTGCCTGCATGCCAGCTTTCACTGACGAGATTAGCGCAGGGCACTAAGGCTGGCGAAATAATTGAAGTTGACTTCTGTGGTGCTACCGGGGCATTACACACCCTGCAACATTCCCTGGCCCTAAGTATTAGCACCACTGCTAAGCCCCAATTAAGTTGGCGAGCGGCACTAATATCGCTGCTTGTGGGCACTAAGCCTTTAACTCCCCTGTAGCACCCCTCGCGGGTGGCACTAAGCTATTCAATTTTTAACTCAGAAACATTTAGGGAAGGAATTCCAGAGCTTAGGTCCTAGGCAGGTGAAGGCACAGCTGCCAAAGGTGGAACAATTAAACACAGGGATGAGCATGAGGTCAGAATTGGAGGAGTGCAGTGCTCTTGGATGGCTGTAGGGTTCAAGGAGTTACAAAGATAAGGAGCTGTGAGGCCATAGAGGGATTTGACCATGAGGATGAGAATTTAAAAACTGACGCTTTGCCGGACTGGGAGCCAAAGTAGGTCAGCAGGCATAGGGATGATGGTTGAGCTGGATTTGATGAGGGTTAGAATATAGGCAGCATAGCTTCGGATGTGCTCAAGTTTATGGGGGGTGGGAGATAGGAGGATGGCCAGTAGAGCAAGTCAAGTCTTGGAGTAGTCAAGTCTAGAGGTTACAAAAGCATGGATGAAGTTTCAACAGCAGATAAGCTGAGGCAGGGATGGAGATTGGAGATGTTACAGAAGTGGAAATAGTGGAGGGGTGGGGAGAAATTCAGGTGAGCGAAAATTTAAAAAGTCAAAGAATAAGGAGAAGGCAATAGAACAGGGTAGCACTGGGGGAAATGGAAACTCTAAATGGAATGCCCGTAACATTCGTAACAAAATTGATGAGTTGACGGCACAAATAGATACAAATGGGTATGATCTGATAGCCATTACAGAGATGTGGTTGCAAGGTGACTAGGACTGGGAACTAAATATTCAGCAGTATTTGACAATTTGGAAGGACAGACAGAAAGGAAAAGGAAGTGGGGTAACACTGTTAATAAGGAAGAGATCAGTGCGTTACTGAGAAACGATTTTGACTCAGAAGATCAAGATGTTGAATTAGTTTGGGTGGAGATAAGGAATAATAAGGGGAAAAAGTCACTAGTGGGCGTAGTCTATAGGTCCCCAAACAGTAGCTACACTGTTGGACGGTTTATGAATCAAGAAAAAATGGAGGCTTATAAAAAAGGAACGGCAATAATCATGGATGATTTTACCTTCATATTGATTGGACAAAGCAAATTGTCCAGGGTAGCCTTGAGGAAGAGTTCATAGAGTGTATCTGGGATAGTTTCCTTGAACAGTACATTGCGGAACCAACCAGGGAGCAGGCTATCTTAAAGCTGGTACGGTATAATGAGACAGGATTAATAAATTATCTCCTAGTAAAGGATCCTCGAGGAATGAGTGACCATAACATGGTGAATTTCAAATTCAGTTGGAGGGTGAGAAAGTTGATCTCAAACCAGTGTCCTAAGCTTAAATAAAGGAGACTACAAAGGTATGAAGGCAGAGTTGGCTAAAGTGGACTGGGAAAATAGATTAAAGTATGGGACAGTTGATGAGCAGTGGCAGACATTGAAGGAGATATTTCATAACTCTCAACAAAAATATATCCCAATGAGAAGGAAAGACTGTAAGAGAAGGGATAACAATCCATGGCTAACTAAGGAAATAAGGGATGGTATCAAATTGAAAACAAGGGCATACAATGTGGCCAAGACCAGTGGGAGGCCAGAGGATTGGGAAACTTTTAAAAGCCAGCAAAGAACGACTAAAAAAATGATAAAGAGGGAAGATTGATTATGAAAGTAAACTAGCACGAAATATAAAAACAGATAGTAAGAATTTCTATAGGTACAAAGAAAGGAAAAGAGTGGCTAAAGTAAATGTTGGTCTCCTGGAGGATGAGACTGGGGAATTAATAATGGAGAACAGGAAAATGGCAGAGACGTTGAACAAATATTTTGTATCGGTCTTCACGGTAGAAGTCACTAAAAACATCCCAATAGTGGATAATCAAGGGGCTATAGGTAGGGAGGAACTTAATACAATCACTATCACTAATGAAGTAATACTAGGTAAAATAATGGGACTAAAGGCGGACAAGTCCCCTGGACCTGATGGCTTACATCCTCGGGTCTTAAAAGAAGTGGCTGCGGAGGTAGTACATGCATTGGTTGTAATCTACCAAAATTCTCTGGATTCTGGGGTGGTCCCAGCAGATTGGAAAACTGCAAATGTAACGCCCCAATTTAAAAAAGGAGGCAGACAAAAAGCAGGAAACTATAGACCAGTTAGCGTAACATCTGTCGTTGGGAAAATGCTGGAGTCCATTATTAAGGAAGCAGTAGCAGGACATTTGGAAAATCATAATTCAATCAAGCAGAGTCAGCATGGTTTTATGAAAGGGAAATATGTTTGACAAATTTGCTGGAGTTTTTTGAGGATGTAATGAGCAGGGTGGATAAGAAAGGGAACCAGTGGATGTGGTGTATTTGGATTTCCAGAAGGCATTCGATAAGATGCCATATAAAAGGTTACTGCACAAGTTAAAAGATCACATGGTTGGGGGTAATATATTAGCATAGATAGAGGTTTGGTTAACTAACAGAAAACAGAGAGTTAAGATAAATGGGTCATTTTCCAGTTGGCAAACAGTAACTAGTGAGTGTCACAGGAATCGGTGCTGCGACCTCAACTATTTACAATCTATATTAATGACTTTGATGAAGGGATCGAGCTTAATGTAGCCAAGTTTGCTGATGATACAAAGATGGGTGGGAAAGCAAATTGTGAGGAGGGCACAAAAAATCTGCAAAGGGATATAGACAGGTTAATGAGTGGGCAAAAATTTGGCAGATGGAGTATAATGTGGGAAAATGTGAGGTTATCCACTTTGGCAGAAAAAATAGAAAAGCAAATTATAGTTTAAATGGAGAAAAATTGCAAAGTGCTGGAGTACAGAGGGACCTGGTGGGTCCTTGTGCATGAAACACAAAGAGTTAGTCTGCAGGTACAGCACGTAATCAAGAAGGCAAATGGAATGTTAGCCTTTATTGCAAGGGGTTTAGAGTATAAGAGCAGAGAAGTAAAATAGGAGGTGGGTGGGGGGCCCGACCCATCCACCTCCATGGCACGAACCTGGTATTGCAGTACTTCCAGGAACGGTGCAGTGGCTCTAGGCCTTTTGGCTAAGAGCATTGGCGCAGAGTGATCCTTGATGTGTGCAAGGTGACCTCTGGCGTTTGTAATCTGACAAGATGATCTGACAAAGAATTGGAAAGATTGGCAACGAATAAAAAAAAAGAAAAGAGAAGTCCTCCTAAAACTGTACAGGGTATTGGTGAGGCCACACCTAGAGTACTGCGTACAGTTTTGGTTTCCGTATTTAAAGAAGGATATACTTGCATTGGAGGCTGTTCAAAGAAGGTTCACTAGGTTGATTCCGGAAATGAGGGGGTTGACTTATGAAGATAGGTTCAGTAGGTTGGTCCTATACTCATTGGAGTTCAGAAGAACGAGAGGTGATCTTATCGAAACATATAAGATAATGAGGGGGCTCGACAAGGTGGATGCAGAGAGGATATTTCCACTCATAGGGGAAACGAAAACTAGGGGACATAGGGCCCAAAATTGATGCACTCACAGCGCACTGTCGCCGACATTCCTCCTTGGGTCCGGCCCAGTGTCAGTTTCGATCTGGTCTGGAGCGGGCAGGAGGGGAAAGCCGCCTGGAACCGCCCGCTGACGTCAGCGGACGGCCAAGTGGCATAAGTGGATTCCCGCCCACCAAGATGCCAGATTGGTCCGGGCGGGAGTTGGCACCAGAATGGGGATGGACTGTTGCGAGGAGGCTGGTCTGTCCCCAACGGTAGGTATGAAGAGCTGGAAAAAAAGTTAGTAAACATTTTTTTCTCTTTTTTCTTTACAGGGACTTACCTGTATGGGGTCCCCTGAAGGTGTTCTGATGTTTTTTTTAATGCTTAATCTTTGCAGGTCTTCGACCCTCCCTGGGCTCGACTCCATCCTCAGCGGCATTTGGGCAGCAAGGGCCTTTGCCAAATTCGGGCCCATAGTCTCAGAATAAGGGGCCCCTCATTTAAAACTGAGATGAGGAGGAATTTCTTCTCTCAGAGGGTTGTAAATCTATGGAATTCTCTGCCTCAGAGAGTTGTGGCGGCTGGATCATTGAATATATTTAAGGCGGAGATAGACAGATTTTTGAACGATAAGAAAATAAAGGGTTATGGGAACCAGGCAGAGAAGTAGAGCTGAGTCCATGATCAGATCTGTCATGATCTTATTAAATGGTAGAGCAGGCTCGAGGGGCCAAATGGGCTACTCCTGCTCCTATTTCTTATGTTCTTATGTTAAATAGGCAGAATTGGCGATGGAGAGGATTTGGGGTCGTAAACTCAGCTCAGGGTCAAATAGCATGCTGGGACTAGGGAGGGGAATGGAATAAGTGATGAGGGAATGGGATTTGTGGTGTGGGATCAAAGACAATTGCCTGGAAATTGGCCTTGCTAGCGCCTCCCGTTACTGCCTCCGGGGAGTTCTAACCGGGTTGCAACCGGGCATGGCAATAACATCGACTCCCGCCACATTTGGTGCGAGCTTTGCTGTGGCGGCACGTTGTTGTGCCCGATCTCCGTCACCCAGAGATCGTGACATCATCACCGCGCATATCGCCCTGGTAACACCGCGGACCCAAACTTGCGTTCCGCCAATGCAGCATCGCCAGGCGAAAACTCCGACAGCTGCAGGAGACGTCCATTGGGCAGCCGGCCGATTCGGGGGCCGTTGTTTAAAGGCGAGGTGGCCGAGATAAGTTAAAAAAAATGTACCTTCTCTCTTGCAGATTTTTTCGCGGCTTCCTGCCCGCGATCGATCAGCCCAGCCCAGCACTCTGCTAGGCTGATCGGGTGGAGAAGGTTTTTTTCCTCTACAGAGCCTGCAGCGATGACCCTTCCCTTTAAGGGAAGGAGCCTTCCAACATTGCAGCACAGCATGGCCCAGTGTGCAGCGCTGTTCTATTCACCGCCCCTCCTGTTGCCGATTGCGCTCCAGGAAGGAAGTGGATCGCCTGATTTAGCACTCCACTTCCTTTCTGGAGCGAAACCGCTGAATTTTTTTAAAGTTTGAAAACATTAGCATCTAATGCTAACCTTTCAAACTTTATAAAGCTAGTGCCCCAAGTAAGCGGAGCATCATGTAGATGAGAAATAGCAGGGGGCCTCGGAACAATATATGAGGGACTCCAGAGATAATGGTGCAGGGGCAAGAAGAGAAGTGATTGCAGGAGATTCTCTGGCTATGACTAGATAAGTAAGAGTTGAACCAAGCGAGAGCAGTCCCACTCAGCTCGACAATGCAGAAGAGGCATTGGAGGAGGATGGTGTCGTCAACCACTTCAAAGGCTGCAGAGAATTTGGGTGACTCTTTAGTTGGAATAGGGTTAAGAGTTGGGTCTCATGGACAAGGTAACGTTGCAGAGGGTATGAAACATAGAAACGTAGAAATTTACAGCGCAGAAGGAGGCCACTTTGGCCCATCGTGTCCGCGCCGGCCAACAAAGAGCCGCACGGTCCTCGGTCAGCAGCCCTGAAGGTTACATATAAACCTATGAACAATGACGGAAAGGCAAAGAGCACCCAGCCCAACCAGTCCGCCTCACACAACTGCGACACCCCTTATACTGAAACATTCTACACTCCACCCCAACCGGAGCTGTGTGGTCTCCTGGGACAGGCAAAAACCAGATTTTAAAACCCATGCCAAATTAGGGAGAAAAAAATCTGGGAAAATTGCTCTCTGACCCATCCAGGCAATCAAAACTAGTCCAGGAGATCACTCTGGCCGTATTCTATTCCCTGCAGTACTTACCATTATATCTGCGCCGATCAACAAAAGGTCATCCAGTCTAATCCCAATTACCAGCTCTAGGTCCGTAACCCTGCAGATTACAGCACTTTAAGTGCCTATCCAACCATCTCTTAAAAGTGGTGAGGGTTTCTGCATCCACCACTCTTCTAGGCAGCGAGTTCCAGATCCCCACAACCCTCTGCGTAAAGAAGCCCCCCCTCAAATCCCCCCAAAACCTTCCACCAACCACCGTAAAACTACACCCCCTCATAATAGACCCCTCCACCAAAGGAAATAGGCCCTTACTATCCACTATGTCCAGGCCCCTCAATATTTTGTACACCTCAATGAGGTCTCCTCTCAATCTCCTCTGTTCCAATGAGAACAAACCCAGCCTATCCAATCTGTCCTCATAACTAAGATTCTCCATTCCAGGCAGCATCCTGGTAAATCTCCTCTGCACCCTCTCTAGTGCAATCATGTCCTTCCTATAATACAGTGACCAGAACTGCACGCAGTACTCCAGCTGTGGCCGAACCAAAGTATTATACAATTTAAGCATAACCTCCCTGCTCTTATATTCTATGCCTCAGCCAATAAAGGCAAGCATTCCGTATGCCTTCTTAACCACCTTATCCACCTGACGTGCTACTTTCAGGGATCTGTGGACAAGCACTCCAAGATCCCTTTGTTCATCTACACTATTAAGTGGCCTACCGCTTAATGTGTATACCCTCTCCTTATTAACCCTCCCAAAGTGCATCACCTCACACTTCTCTGAATTAAATTCCATCTGCCACTGCTCTGCCCACCTGACCAGTAGATTGATATCCTCCTGCAGCCCATAACTTTCCCCTTCATTATCGACCACACAGCCAATTTTAGTCTCGTCTGCAAACTTCTTAATCATACTCCCTATATTCAAGTCTAAATCGTTGATATATACCACAAAAAGCAAGGGACCCAGTACTGAGCCCTGTGGAACCCCATGGAAACATCCTTCCAGTCACAAAAGCATCCATCAACCATTACCTTTTGCTTCCTACCTCCAAACCAATTTTGGATCCAACTTGCCACTTTGCCCTGGATCCCATGGGCTTTAACCTTCGTGACCAGTCTACCATGTGGGACCTTATCAAAAGCTTTGCTAAAGTCCATATACACTACATCGTACGCACTACCCTCATCTTGGTTACCTCCTCAAAAAATTCAATCAGGTTAGTCAAACACGATCTTCCCTTAACAAATCCATGCTGACTGTCCCTAATTAATCTTTGCCTTTCCAAATGTAGATTTATCCTGTCTTTTAGGATTTTTTCCAATAATTTTCCCACCACTGAGAGGTGTCTGACAGGCCTGTAATTACATGGCCTATCCCTTTCTCCCTTCTTAAACAAGGGTACTACATTAGCAGTCCTCCAATCCACCGGCACCATGCCCAAATCCAAAAAGGACTGGAAAATGATGGTTAAGACCTCTGCTATTTCCTCTTTTACTTCTCTCAACATCCTGGGATGCATTTCATCTGGGCCTGGGGCCTTATCTACTTTCAAAGCTGCTAAACTCCTTAATACTTCCTCTCTCACTATATTTATTTCATGAGGGGAGAAAGAAAGAAAGACTTGCATTTATATAGCACCTTTCATTACCACCAGACGTCCTAAAGCACTTTACAGCCAATTATGTACTTTTTGAAGTGTACTCACTGTTGCAATGCATGGAGATGCATGGAGATGCATGGCCCAAATCCCTGAATAACTCTGTTAACAAGAATCTATGGAGGTGAAATTCATCATCGCCCCATTTGGGGGCGGGAACTTTTGAAAGCTGGGAAACTTAGCGCTAGTGCTTCCCAGCTTTCAAAAAATCGGCTTTAGTGCTCCATGAAGGAAGTGGAGTGCTAAATCAAGTGCTGCGCTTCTTTCTTGGAGCGCTAAAGGACGCAGGCGGGGCAGAGTCCTTAGCAGTGCTGCACACTGGGCCACGCAGTGCTGCCATGTTCAAAGGGGTCTTCCCTCCCTAAAACGTTAACTCTGTTCCTCTCTCCACAGATGCTGCCTAACTGCTGAGTATGTCTAGCATTTTCTGCTTTTAGTTCAGATTTCCAGCATGCGCAGTATTTTGCTTTTGAAGTAAGGAAGTCTCGCTATAATTGTACAGGGCTTTGGTAAGACCACACCTTGAGCACCACACAGTTTTGGTCTCCTTATTTGAGGAAGGATATACTTGTTTTAGAGGCGGTGCAACAAATTTTACTAGACTGATTCCAGGGATAAGAGGGTTGTCCTATGAGGAGAGATTGAGTCGATTTTGCCTGTACTCCCTGGAGTTTAGAAGAATGAGAGGTGATCTCATTGAAACATATAAGATTCTGAGGGGAATTGATAGAGTAAATGCTGAGAGGTTGTTTCCCCTGGCTGGAGATTCTAGAACTAGGGTGACTAGAAGGAATGAGGGAAAGAAAAAAGGAAAGAAAGAAAAAGAAAGAAAAAGAAAGAAAAAAAGAAAAAGAAAGCAAGAGAAAGAAAGAAAAAGAAAAAGAAGAAAAAAAAGAGAAAGAAAGAGAGAAAGAGAGAAAGAAAGAAAGAAAGAAAGAAAGAAAGAAAGAAAGAAAGAAAGAAAGAAAGAAAGAAAGAAAGGAAGAACGAAAGATGAAAGGAAAACTGACTGACTGAAAGACTTGCATTTCTGTAGTGACATCAGGAAGCACTTCTTCACACAAAGGGTAGTGGAAATCTTTGGAACTCTCTTCTCAAAAGGCTGTTGAGACTGGGGGAGGGGGGATGGGGTCAATTGAAAGGAAAGGACTGAAATCGGTAGATTTTTACTGGGTATGGGTATTAAGGGTTACGGAACCAAGGCGGGTAGATGGAGTTATGTGTTCCTATGTAGCGCCTTTCACGACATGTGCGCGTGCCATCAAGCATGGAATAGAACCTGTATGGCAGTGCAATGCGCTGTTGGGGGGGTGGTGCAATGTGCTGCGATACAGAGGGATCTGGGGGTCGGTGTACATGAAACACAAAAAGTTAGCGTGCAGATACAGCAAGTAATTAGGAAGACAAATAGAATGTTGGCCTTTAATGCAAAGGGGATGGAGTATAAAAGTAAGGAAGTCCTGCTACAACTGTACAGGGCATTGGTGAGACCACACCTGGAGTACTGCATACAGTTTTGGTCTCCTTATTTAAAGAGGGATATACTTGCATTGGAGGCAGTTCAGAGAAGGTTCACAAGGTTGATTACTGAGAGGTTTAAGGAGAGGGTTGGTAGTGGCAGAGAGCTAATGTAACAATGTAGATCAGGTGAGAAAGTGGAGTTGAGGTCGATGATCAGCGATGATCTGATTGAATGGCGGAGTAGGCTCAATGGGCCATATGGCCTACTCCTGTTCCTAATTCTTATGTTCTTATGTTCAGCAAAGGCCTTGTCTAATGGTGCTTTTGTGAAACAATGCATAGACAGGCGAAGTGAGTGGATAAAAATTTGGCAGATGGAGTATAATGTCAGAAAGTGTGAGGTCATGCACTTTGGCAGAAAAAAATCAAAGAGCAAGAGAAAGATTGCAAAGTGCTGCAGTACAGCGGGACCTGGGAATATTTGTGCATGAAACACAAAAGGATAGTATGCAGGTAGGAGGCCAATGGTATCTTGGCCTACATTGCAAAGGGGATGGAGTATAAAAGCAGGGAAGTCTTGCTACAGCTATATAAGGTATTGGTGAGACCACACCTGGAATACTGCATGCAGTTTTGGTTTCCATGTTTACGAAAGGATATACTTGCTTTGGAGGCAGTTCAGAGAAGGTTCACTAATGTTGCTCAAATGGCAATTTCACTAGTCGTGTGACTATTGGTTGCCTGTGACGGTTCCTGAGTTAAATATCAAATGACACACTAGTCAATGGCGGTAGTGTATGTAAGCACCTTTAGTAATGGCTCCACGAGGCAGGGTATGGTACTTAAACTGTGCAGACCTGCAGTCCTTTATTAGCAGCTCCTGAGTGCTGACAACAAGCTGTGTGTTCCTTTTTATACTGGGTTACTTGCCGTGTGCAGGCAACCCCTGGGTCTCCAGCAACAGCACCCTCTAGTGTACCGGTATGTTGTGTACAGTACAAGGGTACATTCAATGTTGCATGACAGTGTTACAGACATCACACAGTAAACAGGCATGCCTACACAACACCGTTAATGTTTGTTTAATATAGAAAAAGTACAAGACTCACCACTTATACTTTATAGTTACCCAATAGGTCCGCGGATGATCAGGCCTGTCCTAACTCTGTTCCGTCAAGGGTCTCTTCCCTGGCACCTGCTTCTGCTGAGTGTTGCTCCTAGGTTCTCGCTATGGACTGTCCCAACCTGTCTATCTTTATACCCTTCTTCTGCCTGTTCTGTTCTAACCTAAACTGTCGAGTTGGCTCCAGTAAGTCTGAGGTGTGATTATGTCAGTAAGTCTAATGTAATCAGCTAAATTCAATGACCATTGTTTTGCTAATATCTGGCCGATTCACTAGTTTAGCCTGCACCTGGCTTATTTTAACACAAATGGGGTGACTAGCTTATTTCCTGCAGAAATTGATATTGCATAATGGCCTATACTTCCATATTCTTCCCTTTGATCAATCAATATATATGTATTGATGATTTGATCACTGTAGAGTTTCGGCTTTGATCCGGGGCCCCATTCCAGCTGTAGCTCCAATCTACGTACCAACTTTATTACATATGCTACCATTATTATCAATGCTAGGAAAATTATTTCTATCAAGATGACCGTAAGATAAGAGACAGAACTGATCCAGGGGTGGATAGTTACATTCTCTCTCCAATTCCAAATCTCGTCCCACCAAGTGTCAATCTTAATTCAGGTGATTTCGGCTTCAATGTCTCTGGTATTTATTTCCACCTTTTGTAAATTCTGTCTGATTTCCGTTATAATAATTCCTTATGTCAAGCAGAGTCAAACTGGTTTGGTTATTGGATATTGGTATCCCAATATTATTCCAATCGCTGGCGTTCTTCTTGGTCCGGTGCATTACTCATTGAATTCGCAGTGTTCTCGCAGCTGGCATCCATCTAAAGGATGGTGTTCCTTGTTCGAGGTCAGATTCTGGGGACTTTACCCTCTTTGGCTTCCTGCAGGTTTTTCCGTAACTGTTCTATCATCCAGTTTCCATAAATACTACACAAAACTTGCGCCTGAGGTTGGTTCTCTGCTTTCTTGGCAACATTGATTAATTGGTTGATAGTCTGAGCGTGACTTTCCAATACGGTGACCATTCTTCTCTCCAGCTTACTGTCATCTTTTCCTGCCTCCACTACCTGTCTCTGATTATTATTTAAACTACTTAAAACCTGCTTTATTTGTCCAGTCAATCCCTTTATCTTAGCATACAGATTAGTAATATCTAAGGTATTGACTGTGGCCATTCCTGCCCCGTACACTGTACCTATGTCATTTGCAAAGCTTCTTTTCCGCCTACTCTTACTTTCCATCTTATTTAGTCCTATTACTTGTCTCGACAGTAGTGAAGTCAGGTCCTGATACAATTTCCTTAAATTGTCCGTGCACCAGTTGGGTAACTAAATATTACTTATGTTAAGTACAACAGGTATCAAGTCATACTGTTCATTGTCATACACAACCTGATTAGTTTCTCGTGACACACCTCCCTTTGGTCCTGCTTCAATATATGGACATTCCCAGTTATAGGGATATTACAATGCAAATTACAGTAATAAACAAACACACAAAACTCAAAATCATTAGTCCATATTTCAGCTGATTACTCCATTCATTAGGTAGGTCCCGAAAATGTTCTGAGTCAGGATATGGGATTACTTTTGGCATATATGTCCACCATGTAGGATCATAAAAAACAGTATCAATTTCTCTCCTTACGGAGTAGGTCTTCTCAATCTCCTTGAACCCGGGGTGGAGCCAGGCAAAGGTATTGGATGGTTTCTAGTCCATGCGACTGTGTCCATTTCTCTCTCTGGGAACCGTCGTCCTCGCTTCCTTCTCCTGGTCGGGCGGGGGGGTGGGGGGGTTGACTCGAGGTGTGAGACTCATAGCTTCGAAACTCCGTGACAAACCGTCTGTTGGACTTGGTGTCATCTCTTCGTGAAGGGCACGGGCTTCGTCAGGTGTCCCTGGGGCGGGTACCTGGTCATCTTCTGAATCATTACCTTCTTCTTTGGTGGCTTCCACTGAACTGCTTGCGGCCTCTAAATTTTGGATAGGCGGCAAGACGGGTTTATACTTTGGGCTGGGATTGAGTTAGCTGCTGGGTCGGGTGGGGCGAGCCCTATCTCTTCTGAATCTAACATGACGTGGTACATGTGGCTGTTCATTTTCCCAAAGGGTTTTAGCTGGTTAAGGTGGTGCCACTTATACTTCCCTTGGCCATCCATGACCTTGAACACTGAGGCGCTAGCCTTTTCCATTATACTAAATTGTCCGGCATACTTAGGGGCGAGGAAAGTTTCTTCCTTATGGATTTTTACATTACTTATTCTCCGATTTTTAGTTCCCATGGGTGTACCTTCCCATCAAAGTAGACCTTACTTTTTTTGTGTTTGTTTCCCAATTTCACTGCGGCAGCCATTCTAGCAGCTTCCAAATACTTGATCAAGTTTGACATGTATTTCTCTGAGGACAGGGACATTTTCTAGATCTCGTTCAAATCTAATCCCATGAAGGCTTGGGCACCTCTCATGACTCGTCCGGTCATTAGCTCGTGGGGTGAATAGCCTGTAGAGGCTGCCACTGTGTTTCAGATGGCCATTAATACATAAGGGAGGACCTTGTTCCAGGACGTATGGTTCTGCTGTATTAATTTTCGTAACAATGTTTTTAATGTCCGATTTATGCGCTCTACCACTCCGCTTGATTCCAGGTGGTAGGCGATATGGAATTTCTGTTTTACCCCTGCCAATTGCATGACCTGCTGCATAACTTGTCCCATGAAATGTGTTCTTTGGTCAGAATCGATGCCCTCTGGCAATCCCCATCTGGAGAACACTTCTTCCATAAGTATTTTTGCGGTTGTGCGGCCGAATTATTGTTAGTTGGAAATGCTTCGATCCATTTGGAGAATACATCCACCAGAGAGTTGTTAACCTGTGGAATTCCCTGCCGCAGAGAGTTGTTAATGCCAGTTCATTGAATATATTCAAGAGGGAGTTAGATATGGCCCTTATGGCTAAAGGGATCAAGAGGTATGGAGAGAAAGCGGGAAAGGGGTACTGAGGTGAATGATCAGCCATGATCTTATTGAATGGTGGTGCAGGCTCGAAGGGCCGAATGGCCTACTCCTGCACCTATTTTCTATGTTTCTATGTTTCTACTACTAGGATGTAGTTCTTACCACCGGGACAGGTGGGCAAAGGTCCTACACAGTCTATCTGAAGTTGAGTCCAAGGGCCCTTGCCCTGTCTAGTATGTCCTAATTCTGCCTGGGTTTTGTACTGTGTTGGATTGTTCTGGGCACATATCAGACAGTTTTTGACATACCCTTCCACTTTTTGCTGTATTCCAGGCCACCAGCATAGCTCCTTCAATTTGGCTTGGTCTTAACTATTCCTTGATGCCCATTGATATCATGGTATTGGTAAATCAATTCTCCCCTTTTGTGACATCGGGTCTACATATTTGTCGTCTTTAAGTACTACTCCGTTGTGGAGCTGTAAATTTTGTCCTAGGTATGGTTTGGGACATAGGTTTCCTAATTGTATGCTTTTAAGATCAGTCTGTAGCCTGACTGGCTGGCCAAGTCCAGTATCGGGCGGGTAACAGCAACTGGTGCCATTGGTGCAGTTTTTACGTTTTCCAAGGAGTCCCATAGGAAACCTGTAAGGGCTGCTTTTTTTGCTAGTTCATCCGCCATTCAGTTTCCTAAGAGGGTAGTTTTAGCATGTGCTTTGACTTTGGTTATGACGTACGGACCTTGGTTTGAGATGGCTTTATCAAAAATCAATTTCAAAAATGGGGCTGTAGCTAGCGGCCTTCCGTCTGCCGAAGTGAAATCTCCAGCTTGCCAGTTAGGTAGGAAGTCAGTAAGACTGTTTAATGTGTAACTGCTGTTGGAATAAATTTGGACAGGCATCGGGTAGTCTCCTGGATGCATGACTACGTAGGCGATCGCGCTTAGTTCTGCAATTTGAGCTCCTTTACTGCCTTCTAATTTAACTGGCATCTGTTCTAAAGCCTGTTTGCCATCTGGGGTTGGTTTTATTACTGAGAATCCAGTGCACTGCTGCCATTTATAATTGCAGAAGAGCCGTCCACGTAAGCGTGAATTTTAGATCCGACTTCGTGACTGTTGTCTCTTCCTCCCTCCCTTTCTGACTGAAAGGGACCATCTCGGGTATCTGAAGTCAGAATCTCGCACTGATGTTGGGCGCCAGGGTACAACATGTTGTGAGCTAGATTAGTGGTCTTGGGCTGGTACTGGACTGTAATGTCCCGTCCTTGCAGAAGGAAGGTCCATCGTGCGATTCGCAGGGAACTGACTGAGCCTTCCTTGAGATTTCCGTCCATCAACATTTTGATGGGGGTGTGTGGCGCGTTAAGATAATAAGGGGGCTAAGTCCAATTATGGGGGAGAATTTATGTACCGCTCAAATGACACTGAGAAGATTCTTCTCACAGGGCTGGAAAGTTGCTTCCACTGGTGTTATGACGCGTGAGGCATATGCTACAGATTGGAGTTTGCCATGATGGCACTGTAACAGTATCCGCGAGAGGCCTGTGTTATCAGCGGCTGTCTCTAAATAAAAGGGTAGGAATGGGTTGGCTTTAAGTAGAGCGGAGGCGGTTATATGGGCCTGTTAGAGTACTTGGAACGCGTGCTGTTCTGGGTCACCCCACATCCACTGAATTCCATTTTTGAGCAGGTTGATTCTGGGTATGAGGGGTTGACTTATGAGCAAAGGTTGAGTAGATTGGGCCTCTACTCATTGGAATTCAGAAGAATGAGAGGTGATCTTATCGAAACATATAATATTATGAGGGGGCCTGACAAGGTGGATGCAGAGAGGATGTTTCCACTGATAGGGGAGACTAGAACTAGAGGGCATGATCTTAGAATAAGGGGTCGCCCATTTAAAAAAGAAATGAGGAGAAATTTCTTCTCTCAGAGGGTTGTAAATCTGTGGAATTCGCTGCCTCAGAGAGCTGTGGAAGCTGGGACATTGAATAAATTTAAGACAGAAATAGACAATTTCTTAAACGATAAGGGAATAAGGGGTTATGAGGAGCGGGCAGGGAAATGAAGCTGAGTCCATGATCAGATCAGCCATGATCTTATTGAATGGTGGAGCATGCTCGAGAGACCGTATGGCCTATTCCTGTTCCTATTTCTTATGTTCTTATATAGGCTGTGACAGAAATTGTTTGCCCACCAACATTAATTGTTCATGCAGCTGATTTTCAGCATAGAAAGTCATGAGCTCTACCGCTGCAATTTCCTGGGATACACTTTCTACAAGTGGGCGGCTGGATTATGGAAGCACCCCTTAAATCTTAATTGTTCAATGTTCTATACCTCCATCCATTCCTGACAGAGACTTCAAGTTGCCTCAGCTGCTCTCCAGTGAGGTAAACAATACTTCTATGCAATCCTTTAAGACATTCAATTGCTTGTTGCACCCAAGACAGATAAATACTGCAGGAGGAGAGGATAGCTCGGCCTGGAAGGAGTTGGCGACACCCGAGGAAGTACAAATTCAGCGAATTCAAAAACAAAAAAAACAACAAGTGACATCACAGGATAGCAGGTAGGTAATTGTTTGGTGAGTAGTAATGTTTTTTTCTCTCTAAGCTAGGCAGTGGTTTAAATTAATAGCTGGGAAACTATAATACACTTTATTAAATTAATAACATAACTCTTCCCTTGGGGAAGAGTGACCATAATATGGTGGAATTCTGCATTAGGATGGAGAATGAAACAGTAAATTCAGAGACCATGGTCCAGAACTTAAAGAAGGGTAACTTTGAAGGTATGAGGCGAGAATTGGCTAGGATAGATTGGCGAATGATACTTAGGGGGTTGACTGTGGATGGGCAATGGCAGACATTTAGAGACCGCATGGATGAAGTACAACAATTGTACATTCCTGTCTGGCGTAAAAATAAAAAGGGGAAGGTGGCTCAACCGTGGCTATCTAGGGAAATCAGGGATAGTATTAAAGCCAAGGAAGTGGCATACAAATTGGCCAGAAATAGCAGCGAACCTGGGGACTGGGAGAAATTTAGAACTCAGCAGAGGAGGACAAAGGGTTTGATTAGGACAGGGAAAATGGAGTACGAGAAGAAGCTTGCAGGGAACATTAAGGCGGATTGCAAAAGTTTCTATAGGTATGTAAAGAGAAAAAGGTTGGTGAAGACAAACGTAGGTCCCCTGCAGTCAGAATCAGGGGAAGTCATAACGGGGAACAAAGAAATGGCGGATCAATTGAACAAGTACTTTGGTTCGGTATTCACTAAGGAGGATACAAACAACCTTCCGGATATAAAAGGGGTCAGAGGGTCTAGTAAGGAAGAGGAACTGAGGGAAATCTTTATTAGTCGGGAAATTGTGTTGGGGAAATTGATGGGATTGAAGGCAGATAAATCCCCAGGGCCTGATGGCCTGCATCCTAGAGTACTTAAGGAGGTGGCCTTGGAAATAGCGGATGCATTGACAGTCATTTTCCAACATTCCATTGACTCTGGATCAGTTCCTATGGAGTGGAGGGTAGCCAATGTAACCCCACTTTTTAAAAAAGGAGGGAGAGAGAAAACAGGGAATTATAGACCGGTCAGCCTGACCTCAGTAGTGGGTAAAATGATGGAATCAATTATTAAGGATGTCATAGCAGTGCATCTGGAAAATGGTGACATGATAGGTCCAAGTCAGCATGGATTTGTGAAAGGGAAATCATGCTTGACAAATCTTCTGGAATTTTTTGAGGATGTTTCCAGTAAAGTGGACAAAGGAGAACCAGTTGATGTGGTATATTTGGACTTTCAGAAGGCTTTCGACAAGGTCCCACACAAGAGATTAATGTGCAAAGTTAAAGCACATGGGATTGGGGGTAGTGTGCTGACGTGGATTGAGAACTGGTTGTCAGACAGGAAGCAAAGAGTAGGAGTAAACGGGTACTTTTCAGAATGGCAGGCAGTGACTAGTGGAGTGCCGCAAGGTTCTGTGCTGGGGCCCCAGCTGTTTACATTGTACATTAATGATTTAGACGAGGGGATTAAATGCAGTATCTCCAAATTTGCGGATGATACTAAGTTGGGTGGCAGTGTGAGCTGCGAGGAGGATGCTATTAGGCTGCAGAGTGACTTGGATAGGTTAGGTGAGTGGGCAAATGCATGGCAGATGAAGTATAATGTGGATAAATGTGAGGTTATCCACTTTGGTGGTAAAAACAGAGAGACAGACTATTATCTGAATGGTGACAGATTAGGAAAAGGGAAGGTGCAACGAGACCTGGGTGTCATGGTACATCAGTCATTGAAGGTTGGCATGCAGGTACAGCAGGCGGTTAAGAAAGCAAATGGCATGTTGGCCTTCATAGCGAGGGGATTTGAATACAGGGGCAGGGAGGTGTTGCTACAGTTGTACAGGGCCTTGGTGAGGCCACACCTGGAGTATTGTGTACAGTTTTGGTCTCCTAACTTGAGGAAGGACATTCTTGCTATTGAGGGAGTGCAGCGAAGGTTCACCAGACTGATTCCCGGGATGGCGGGACTGACCTATCAAGAAAGATTGGATCAATTGGGCTTGTATTCACTGGAGTTCAGAAGAATGAGAGGGGACCTCATAGAAACGTTTAAAATTCTGACGGGTTTAGACAGGTTAGATGCAGAAAGAATGTTCCCAATGTTGGGGAAGTCCAGAACCAGGGGTCACAGTCTGAGGATAAGGGGTAAGCCATTTAGGACCGAGATGAGGAGAAACTTCTTCACCCAGAGAGTGGTGAACCTGTGGAATTCTCTACCACAGAAAGTAGTTGAGGCCAATTCACTAAATATATTCAAAAGGGAGTTAGATGAAGTCCTTACTACTCGGGGGATCAAGGGTTATGGCGAGAAAGCAGGAAGGGGGTACTGAAGTTTCATGTTCAGCCATGAACTCATTGAATGGCGGTGCAGGCTAGAAGGGCTGAATGGCCTGCTCCTGCACCTATTTTCTATGTTTCTATGTTTCTATAACTAGTTAAATTAATTTATATAGCTATAAATAATTGTTGAATAAAGACTTTATTATGTCTGTAATGCACTTATGAATTACTCCATGAGGCAATGTGTTGTACTCAAACTGTAGTGACCTTGGTCCTTTATTTGTAACTCCAGAGTGAGGCACAAGCATGGTGAGCAGCCTTTTATACTGGGCCCTGCACACCTATGCAGGTGACCCTCAGGTCTCCCACCACAGTGCCCTCTGGTAGACATCCTCTGCCATAGGGTCAGGAAACAGTCTCCACCTGTTGCACCCTCTAGTGGTGCTAGCATAGTATATACACAGTGTAAACCTTATTGATAATACATCAGGTAACAAGTCTCCATCTTATGCAACTATACAATGACTACAGAGAGTATATCTATAGTCTGCATATATAACATCACTCTCCCCCAAATCATTTGTGTCGATTACCTTTGCACTATGTGTTCTGGCTTAGTTCTCCTCAGACTTAAGTTCCAATAACCCTTGCACCTTGGCTGTGCTTTGGCTTGGCTCTCTCCCTGTTAATCCGCAAGTCCTTTTGCCACAACGTTGGATAGTGGTTACCAGTTTGGATGGTTCGATTATGCAGTGGAGGTTCCAGTGGGTTCTGGGTGTGATCCATGTGTGTGTCCATGGCTACACACATCCATTTCCCCCCCACCCACGCCCACAGCAAGATCATGCAGCAGGCCCGTTACATTAACATACAGGATCAGACACAGTGCGATTACAAAGAAAGGAAGTTACAATTTGTATCGTGACACCTTGGTTCAGTGACTTACATTCGTTACGTTTTGCGGCCATGCGCCAGCATTGGGTAGATTGCATTCATGGTTCAGTCACGGTAAGTACTGAGGTAGCAGTACAGGTATGCGAGGACGCAGGTTCCAGAGCAACCGGATGGGGTCCTAGTCATCTGATAGCGGTGCTGTGCCCTCTGCTAGAGGGGTGGGCTTGGTTTGCTCACCTAGCCAGGACTCCGGGCATTTGCCATTGCCTAGTGGTGGGCAGAGCCTCATATGTGTGTGGCCTCCCTGTCCTCCTTTGAGGGCTGCAGAATCGTCTGCCTGTTCTCTAACGCTGTTGGGAACCTGGCTGTTCCAGGTCCCGTTTGGGGAACTCATTGGTTCTGATCTTTCGCTCCCGGACATGGCCGAGGTAGCGAGGGTCTGGGGGCTGCACCGTCTCCACCCAAGTGGTGGACAACAGCGGCCGACTGCACATATTGACGCCATTTTCGTTTCCAGGTCCGTGGCGAATAGTGCCATCGGGTGCCTGCAGCGTGGGATAGACCTGAGGCAGGGTATCAGGATCAGTGCCTTCACCTTCCTGAGGTCGCTGGCCTATAGCTTGTAGGGACACCTGGGGCAGGGCATCAGGATCAGCGCCTTTACTCTCCCGAATTCGCTCGCTTATTACTTTTGGGGACACTTTATTCCTGACATCTCGCATCAACATTTTATTCTTTACAGTAGGACTGGTACCGACATCTCGCAACAACATTTTGTTCTTTACATTAGGAATAGTACCGACATCTTGCAACAACATTTTGTTCACAATCTTAATTGGTTCGTTACATTGATTGTCATGCATACAATGTCTCTTTAAGATCAGCTGGTTGCAGGTCTCCTTTAAGAGAATCCTACTGGCTTTACCCCAATCAAATCCTTTGTTAGACACCACATATTTGTCCCTCAGTGTTGCACCTCATGATATGGCCATGGCCATCCTTTTTTTCAGCCACGCTACACCTCACTGCAGCAGGGACGCAATCTTGCCTCTGTCCTCGAGGTCGACTGCCTTGATCCTTCTCTTCCGCGATTCTGCCACAAAAGCTAGTAGAGTGCTTGTGAATTCAATCTTCCTCCTGTTAGCGTTAGTGTTTTCTTAGAAGAATCACTCAACACTCAGGGTCGGTTCCAATGCTGAAGCAGCTTTTATTACGCTCAGCGGGAAGGAAAAACTCAGGACCGTATCCAGGTTTCTCTTCACAGAACAAAGGATTACATGCACCTTTATATGTTTCACAACAGTTACAAAACATTTTACTACAGCTACACAGCCCATCACGGCTGGACACAAGCCAATCACAATGATTATAGATTACATATAGGTTATTTTAACCCAATAGAATTCCCCTTATGTCTCAGGAACCATGTGTTCGTCTTTTGTCAGCTTGGGCTGATTGATATAGGTTCTCTCACTAGTTCTTTCTTCTTGGAGAAATAATTGGTTTCTAACCTTGTTTACAGGAGATGGGTTCTCTTATCTCTTTCTTCCTGGGGAATTAATTGGTTTATGGCCTTGAATATGGGAGATGGGTTCTCTCCTCATTATTCTTATCCTGCATCCAAGGCATTCCTATAGTGGGCCTCACAGGGTTATTGCTCGGTCATTGAACATTCAACAGTTCACAGCTTGACTACCTGATTTCCCATCATGCCTGGGCAGCCATTTTATGTGTGGCCACTTTAAACTTATATGCGTTTAGATATATCTAGCAGGTGCCTAATGCCTAGTATTCTGGTATATTCTAAAGGTGCCTACCTCCTACAACAACTCCCCCTTTCGGTAAAGGGACTAGTCCTAGTCCCCTTTTAACCGATCATTCGACCTTTATTAGATTTTTTGCACGGCCCGGTACTCCCTGCCTCAACGTGCTGGCCAGTCACGCGGTTTCAGGAGTCCCGGTTGCTTAAATCGAATTGACAAAGGCCAAATCCTCCTGCCCCCTTATAAAACAGGCTTGTTTAGTATCCAGGGAACGGTGATTTGTCCGTCTTCGTTGTGCGTGGTGTCTGCATGCCTGGCAGGCCATTACGCCCCATGTTATTGCTAAGATCAATTGTATACCGACCAGTGTGTGTGAAATAATTCGGATCCATGGGTGGATGTTCACATTTATTCCCCAGTCCCAGACCTTTCTCCACCAACTCTGACTTTGTAAGTCTACCTCGGTATCTTCTTCCAGTTCTTTGATTTTAGTTTGTAGCTGGTGATAGAGTTTTACGGATTGCCCCACTCTGAGCCTTAACTCCCGTAATACCTCCGTGAGATGTGGGATAGGGACCTGCTCTGGCTCGTCATAATCCTGCAAATGATCATGGAGCTGATCAGTTACTTCAATAACTTCGGACTTCCGGCGCCTAACCTGGGTGATATGCGCTTGCCCGATCGCGACAGGTCGTCGTGGTGTAAAGCAAAAGTTTGGCTGCGGTATAGGGCACTGCAGGTCATTATACTGGTATGAACGCTCTGTGGTAGAGACGCAGTATCTTCCCCTCCCTCCGTAGCCTGCCCTCGCGAAGTGCCTGTGTGCGGGCACTATTTCTAGTGCACACCCGTTGGTTCGGTTAAACCCGCACTCGTCTAGTTCACCTCGGCCCACCGGGTGAGGGCATACTGTGATTTCCCCCCCTTTGCTTGCAATCTGCTAGGGAAATCCCAGTAAGTATGTTGTTTCGACGAACGGCAGAGGTGGTGGTCAGGTAGTAGCGTATGGAGACATTTTCCCGTATTACTCCGATATTCTCTAGTTGGTATAAGGGGAACGGCCCTGAGTCCGGCGTTGCTATGGGGATCAACAGGACTATCCCTATCCCGGTAGTCCTACCCATCTGGCAATCTGGAATTGCTGGATATACTCGGGTCAGTCCCTTCAGAGTACAATTATCCAGTGTCCCCCTTTGGTTCGCCAACTGAGCTAAATGTGAACTGTCTATCCAATCGGGTACTTCCCCGCGTTGGATCTGGTCGAGGTTGTGGCGGATCTGTCCCACCATCCACAGACCATAAGCATGACAGAGTTGCCCCTGTCTTTGCTTTATTGTATCTTCTTGTTCTCTATCAATGAGGTGATTGATGGTTTTAGCGTGAGCTTCCAGGACTGAGATGCCATCCAACTGGATTTCGGCACCCTCCTTTCCTAGGTTGGCCTGGTCTTCCTGGTTTTGCTCCACCCTCTCCAATAACCCCTTCATCACCCCTTTAAGCTGTTCTACCCTCTCATTTAGCCCTTGTATGTCTATCGAGTTCACTACGGAGGTTCCTGTATTGAAAACGGTAGCAACATCATTTACTATTTCCCTCTTCACCCTGGGTGCTAACCCCTGTCCCCGGAACTTACTGGCACCCATGGCATCGGCAGCCTGCTGCATTACGACTTTACTTAATACATTGTACATCTTCCTTGACTGTTCGGTACAATATTCCGGCATCTGGATGCCTGAAATATTGATCAGAACAGGCACAATTTCATGTTTAACATTATCATACAATAATTCCCCTTCGTTGTACATTGCAATCCCATTTTCTGGTCCCTTAGTAGTTATGGGACAAGGCAGTTCTTCGGGCAATGTAGTGATTCTTATGGGGCGCGGTGTCGGAGGGGGTGAGAAACATACATACAATTATATTGCAGCCGCCCCCGCCTCCTCGTAATACCCACACAGCCCCATTCCCTTCTTGCGGATGACTGATTGCTGGGATTGTCCCGGAGGCGCGCAAATTATGCCGAAAGTACATTCATCAGGCCCTTTGACATCCCTCCGTTTAATGCATCTGCTCCTTATACCCGTGGAGCACTGTACACATACTCTTATTCTTATTAGGATTCACTTGTAACCATGCATTAAAATAAGTCCTGTCCTTGCTCCAGTCCTTGGCTGCTGGGATGCACATTCCGTCCGTTAAATTAAACAAGACTCCATAGTTCATATAGTTGTTTATTTCCAGCGTGCTCTGCTGTCCGTCGGTGTTGCCCAGGGTACGTGCATGTCGCAGGGCTATCCATATTACGAGTAGCGCCGTTCGTATTCCCATTCCGGTAAGTATTATCTGTAATTTTAAACAGACGGCCTGGTCGTCACCAGGGGTTAAGTTTTTTTGCTCTACGAGTGTCCCTGTCACCCTGCAAAATCAGAAGGACAAGGTTATAATCGAACCATTTCGAGCTGAATCTGTAGGGCGTGCGCCCGTGTCTTTACCCACTTAAATATTACCCAAACTCCTATTATGACCAAGGCCAAAGCTATTCCTCCAAACATCGCTGTCTGCTTTACCATTAGGTTGGGTTTGTGGACTACACCTACCCACCGTGGGGTACATTGGCTCTATTGCCAGAGGTGATGGTGCTATGGCTGCGCACTGCACTATCCGTCTAGTCCCGTTATCTCTTCCAGCCTGTTTATCTTAGCTTTTAACTCTTCAATTTGTTTTATTGAATATCTATTTCTTTATTGTATCAGGCAAGTATTATTACATAAGCTAGTTCTGTTTTTATTTTTGTTTCCTCTGTTAGGTGAGTCTTTTTTTTCCCTATTAAGAAATCCAAATTAATAATGTTCAGTATAAAACGGCTGTCAATGGAAAGGGTTAACTCCTTTCCAGGTTTGTAAGAAGACCTGATGTCATTACGTGACTTCACGTAATCATCTGAAAAAAAAGTCTTTGTGCCTTCAAAACTGGCTTCGAAATTAGGAATCCGTTAAACAGCATAAATCATTAGAGTAAACTCCAATGTTTTCTTAACTTCTAATTCAAGTACTTGCCAAAGAATTTTTTTTTTTTTAAATTGTTTTAAAACAAGACCACACATACAATAGCAATTTTGTTTACTGAAATTCAATTCTGTTTTTTTTTATTTCTCTCTTTCTCCTCGTTATCTTCAAAACCCTCCTGCTTGTTTAGACTGTTCGGGACATTTTTGATAAACACTGTCCATTTTGGAAATCTTTTCAAACTGCATTGAAACTTTTTCATAATTGAAAATTCGAATCCATGTAGAGTGTTTTTTACTTATTCCAATTTTTTTTTTCTTCTAATTAAACCAATATCTTTTTCACAGCAAACATCAACTAGTATTTAGTAAGTTATGTCTTTTTCCATTTAGTCCGTTACATCTTTTTTTCCTTTCTTCAAATTAGGTTTTGTATTTTACATGGAGGGTTCGGAACTCCATAAAGTTGTTAATTTAAAATCATTTGTTTACTTTCAAAGTGGCGTCTTTATCTTTTTCTTTTTCTCCATAACTGGAATGAAGTCCATCTTTGAGAGTTTGAGTGCTTTTTCGTTATCTCAAAATGCTCCAGTTTCAAAGTCGTTACTAAAGCTTGCTGTTTTTTTTTTTAACATTTTCCAAAAGTTCCTTTTACACCTTCGCAGATAGCTCGCCACTTGCCCAGGAGTTTGACCTGATCAGATTTAATTTAATCTTTTTCTTTTTTTTTTTTTAAATCCACCTCAGTATTTCCTGTGCCTTCTCTGAATATCTCAAAATCCCAATTCAAACTTTGTAATTTCAATCTTTATTTAAAACTTTTTTTTTTTTAGAAGCTCTTTTTTTTTAAAGCATTCTTTATCTCACTCCGAGACTAAATTTATGTCTTTCAGCCCAATCAATCATTGCATGTTTTCTTTCGGCAAGTAAGTGAGCATGTCAAATAAATATTTTGCTCAACAAACCTATTCTTTATTTGTTTATTTTCCTAGCTCCGTAACTTATCATCCGAATAAATCCACACCTGCGTTTCTAACTTAAATGTCTTAAAACTTCCCACATACAGGACAACATTACAAAGGGTTTAAAAAAAAGACTTTCACTCTGTTTCTAAAATAAACAGACACTTGCATTCCTCTTCCAACCAGACTTTCGGAACATGAAAACATAAAAAAATTCATTCTGCAGTCAAAAATCACACAGACACTTCTCACTCAACGATCAGACATTTACAACAGTCTCTCTTCTTGTTTTGGCCGGCTCTATTTTTGGATCCATGACCTTTCAGGGAATTCGTAGTTTTATCTAAATAATTCCTCACATAACTAATTCCTGAGGATTCCACCCTGCTTTAATCATTTTTTTCAATTAGCTTCTTTTGTTTTTCCGCCAGGTGGCGGGTAAGCGACCCTTCTGGTCCCCACTCGAGTTTACTTGTTTTCATGGCCATTCCTGGGTAGGACTACTACCGTTAGGAATCTACTCTCAGAGGTCCGCTTTCTTTCTAGCGCGACTTGTAGTAAACTGTCTCTTGGCTACTGTCAGGTCACAAGTTCTGCTGTTGCACAAACTTATACAATTCTTAAAAACGCGTTTAAGCAATTCCCGCAGTGCTCTACATATCCTTAACGACTACCTACCACCGCTCAGCCCGTTGGTCCGACCCTGTTCACAGGTTTGGATTCCGTTAGCCGTTGTACACCGCTTGGTTCTATCCCGGGGTATTTCAAATTACACTACTGAGTCCGGAAGATGTCTCTCGGTATCACGATCCCACGGTCTAAGTGTGTTCCCTACGCCTACTTGGTTCCTGGCCGTCACGTGGGACAAAAGTCCTCTTAATTCAGGCTCAGGCTAGGCGTTTGAGATATTAGACCGTCTCCTCATGTCGATCAACCAGCTTCCACCTTCCGCACCCTTTATACTTAAAAATAGTTTTTTTATACTCACCCGGGTTTTTTCCAAGGGCGTCCAGCGACTCCGGGAAATCCTGCCGACTACGCCATTGTTAGCGTTAGTGTTTTCTTAGAAGAATCACTCAACACTCAGGGTCGGTTCCAATGCTGAAGCAGCTTTTATTACGCTCAGCAGGAAGGAAAAACTCAGGACCGTATCCAGGTTTCTCTTCACAGAACAAAGGATTACATGCACCTTTATATGTTTCACAACAGTTACAAAACATTTTACTACAGCTACACAGCCCATCACGGCTGGACACAAGCCAATCACAATGATTATAGATTACATATAGGTTATTTTAACCCAATAGAATTCCCCTTATGTCTCAGGAACCATGTGTTCGTCTTTTGTCAGCTTGGGCTGATTGATATAGGTTCTCTCACTAGTTCTTTCTTCTTGGAGAAATAATTGGTTTCTAACCTTGTTTACAGGAGATGGGTTCTCTTATCTCTTTCTTCCTGGGGAATTAATTGGTTTATGGCCTTGAATATGGGAGATGGGTTCTCTCCTCATTATTCTTATCCTGCATCCAAGGCATTCCTATAGTGGGCCTCACAGGGTTATTGCTCGGTCATTGAACATTCAACAGTTCACAGCTTGACTACCTGATTTCCCATCATGCCTGGGCAGCCATTTTATGTGTGGCCACTTTAAACTTATATGCGTTTAGATATATCTAGCAGGTGCCTAATGCCTAGTATTCTGGTATATTCTAAAGGTGCCTACCTCCTACAACACTCCCCAGGAGTCCTGCCACTGGAGCCGGGAAGGTACTTTTAGATCGTTCCGGTCGGATCATTGCCATGCAATCGTGATGGACGGTCTGTGCCTCAGGTGCTGCGCTGGCCTGTTCTCTGGTGCCTGGCCCAAGTGAAGGTGAGGTTTTGATCTGCCTCTGAGCGCAGAGGACATCGATTGCTGGAGTAGAGGTCTTCCCATTTCCACTGGATCTTCCCCATCCACCTTCTTCCGAGTAGCGTTGGGCCATCACCTGCAACAATCCACAGAGGTAACTTGTGCACCACGTCATTATGGATTACACTTACATCCGCACTACCAAGGACTGGGATCAGCTCCTTGGTGTCGGTGCGCAACTTTTCCTGTACTGGAAACAGCTCGGGTCGTTTTTCATTCCATAGCCTCTCAAAGGCATCCTGGCTCACCACTGACTGGCTCACTCCCGTGTCCACTTCCATGAAGACTGGAATGCCGTTTATCTCGACTTCCATCTTCACTGGAGGACAATCGGTGGTGTAGGTATACATTCCATATACTTCTTCTTGGGGCTGAGCTGTCTCTCTGGTCAAATCATCCCGCTGGATTCAAAGTCATCTAACAACTCCTCTGCTAGACAGTGAGTATTTCTTTTACACAAAGGCTGGAGGTGGCCCTTCATGTTATAGACTTTGTATATGTACCCAGCAAACCAACACTGGTGAGCCCTATGGTTTCCTCTGCAACGCCAGCATGGTGTTACTCGATTAGCACCCCTCGGCGGACTCTGAGTTCTGGAACCCTGAGGTCTTTGCTCTCTGCTCTTTGCAGAGCCACGTTCTACAGTCTTGCCTGTGAAAGGCACCATTCTGTGTACAGTACTTACCGGGTTTGAGTCCACAAGATGAATAATTTGCTTGGTGCTGCAGGTCGAGGTCATGAACGCCTGACTGATGCTGATGGCCTTCTGCAGGTTGACTGTGGTATCGGCAAATAATAGCTTGTGAAGGAGGCTCTCGTGGCCAATTCCCATAAGGAAGATGTCTCGCAATGCTTCGTTGAGATGCGTGCCGAAATTACACGGTGCTGTAAGTCTCCTGAGGTCGGCAGCATATTTTGTAATCTCCTGGCCCTCAGGTCTGTGGTGAATATAGAATCTGTGCCTGGCTGTGAAGATGTTCTGTTTTGGTTTTAGTTAGTCGCGAATTAGTTCAGTCCGCTCATCGTATGTCTTATCGTTGGCCTTCGTGGGTGCCAGCAAATCCCTGACGAGGGTAGACCTCAGGCCCACAAGTGATCAGCAGTATAGCCTTGTGCTTCCCCGCCAATGTGTCCGTCTCCCCTGCCAGGTCATTTGCCACAAAATATTGCTCGATCCTTTCCGTGAAGGCATCCCAATCATCACTCTCTCCGAAGTCTTTTAGTGTGCCAAAGGTAGCCATAATCACGTGAAAGTCTATATTCTTGTCTTCAGTTATCATGTCTGTAATGCACTTCTGAATATGTTGGACTCAAATTGTAGTGACCTTGGTCTTTTGTTTGTAACTCCAGAGTGAGGCACAAGCATGGTGAGCAGCCTTTTCTACTGGGCCCTGCACACCTATGCAGGTGACCCTCAGGTCTCCCACCGCAGTGTCTTCTGGTGGACATCCTCTTCCACAGGGGCAGAAAACCCCGGTCTCCACCAGTTGCACCCTCTAGTGGTGCCAGCATAGTATATGCAAAGCTTAAACCTTGTTGATAGTACATCAGGTAACAAGTCTCCATCTTATGCAACTATACAGTGACTACACAGAGAATATATCTATAGTCTGCATATATAACAGACTTTAACTAATTAAATAGATAAAATAAGTTTAGACTAAATTATGGCAGAACACGTTGTGTGTCTGGACTGCAGTATTTGGGCATTTGTGGATAACGAGACAGACCCGAGTGAACACATCTACAGTAGATGTTGTCATGTATTCAACTATCAGTGTAACCCATGTATAAGCTAACCTAAGTTGACAGCTTGAGAACATTGACCACAAGGGGGTGAACTTGTGGGAGACACTCCTAACCTGGACTTTCAGGTATAAAAGGGGAAGCTCCACCCACCTTCATCACTTGAGGTCTTGGTAATAAAGGTAACTGGTCACAGAGTGACCTTCTCTCAAGTATGGGCCTCGTGTGCATTTATACTGTATAGTAAGGACGTATCATTGGCGATGAGAAACTGGGATTTAAACCACGCGAGCATGATCACTAGCAGCACAGAAGAGAAGTACTGTGTTGGTGATGATTGGGCCAACTTTTTGAGGCACTACAGCAAAGTTTTGTCTCTAAGGAATGGTTGGGACAGGATTCGGCTGACAAACGCAGGGCTCATCTGTGGATCCAGAACGTACTCCCTGATGAAGGACCTTCTAGCGCCAGAGAAGCTGGCGGACAAGACGTTCGAAGAGCTCAGTAAGTTAATCGGGGAACAGCTTAACCTTAACCGGCGAGCAGCATGCACATGGCGAGACATCAGTTTTACACGCACCGGCGGCGTGAAGTGCAAAGTGTTCCAGACTTCGTGGCAGATCTCCGGCGACTGGCGAGTCTATGTAAGTTCCCAGATGCATGCAGAGCGGAGATGCTGCGAGACTTTTTTATTGAGGGCATCGGGCACACTGGGGTTTTCAGGAAACTGATTGAGACCAAAGACTTGACCTTGGAAGCGGCAGCTCTGATAGCCCAGACATTTATCTCAGGGGAAGAAGAGACCAGAATGATGTATGACAAAAATTTTGGCTCAAATGCGGCAAACGACCAGGGAGTCAACATTGTTAACGCGGCACACAGTTCTCTAGGCAGACAAGGGCAATCGGACATGCTCCAGCATGTAGTCTAACCCAAAGGGGGAATTCAACAGAGACAATGGCTAGCTGAACGGTGATTCATGCCATCGCAATGGACAATGCGGCCAGTAATGGGGCCATCAACACCTGTTAATGGTGCGCTTAAGGACAGTTACAGAGACAGTCAGAGACGATCGACTGGTAATGGGTCTTTTGTTTCCAACAACTGGGCCTCCAGCTCATGCTGAAGGTGCGGAGGCAAACACCCAACCAGAGCTTGCAGGTATCAGCAGTATACCTGCAGAAACTGCAATGTCAGCGGTCACTTGGCGCGTATGTGCAGGAAGCCTGCAGCCAGGTTGATGTACAAGGAGGACAGGCCTGATGTAAGCCATACGAGGCCAAATGAATACTGAGGGAAATCGCTGGAAGCTGAAGTTCAGCGAGTTCATGTGGAGCACAAATACAGTTCATATACCAGGACGCAACCGATAATGATGGAAGTGTTCCTCAATGGCATCCCAGTATTAATGGAGCTAGACACAGGGACCAGCCAGTCCCTGATGAGTACCAAACAGTTTGAAAGGTTGTGGGTGTCCAAGGCCAGAAGGCCAAAATTATTGCCGATTAATGCACAGCTACTGACATATACAAAGGAGATCATTCCGGTGCTAGGCAGCGCCACGGTAGTCGTGACCCACAAAGATTCGGAGAACAGGTTACTGTAAAGTCCTGTCCCCTCAGTACAGATTCACACGAGGCATGTAGTGAAATCAAGGTCATTCTGGACCTGCACCTTTATTTCACAGCTCTGGCATGCTGCACTTGCCTGAGACCTGTTCTTATATACCTGTCTCTTGCAAGTGCATCCCTGGTGGTAAGGTATGCTGGTGGTTACAGGTCATATCTTATTACAGTCATGTATAGCATGTTAGGATACAGTTATATATAATAATGTAAGATACATGACATCACCCTCCCCCAAGGTCTTATTGTCTTTATAGGTTCAGTCTCTCAGGTGGTCTACGCTCTCGCGTGGAGCGTCTGAGTTGTGGTTCAGTTGTTTGCCTTAGTGTCTGTTTTTCTTTGGGTGTGGTTGCTGGTATCTCGCCTGGGCTGTCTGTTTCGATTGGTGTGATTGTTGTTGACTCGCCTGGGCTCTCTGTTGGGATTGCCCTTTCCTCAGATTGTTCCCTCTGTCTGTCCATCAGGTGTGGTGCGAGTTTCACATTGTAGTCTGCCTCTGGTTCTGCAGTGTTGTTGGTAAATCTGCTTTTGACTTGGTCTACATGCCTCCGGCAGGTTTTGCCATTGTCCATTTGTACTACCAGTAGCCTGTTTCCTTCCTTGCCCGTTATTGTCCCTGCAAGCCATTTGGGACCCCTGCCATAGTTTAGTACAAACACTTTGTCCCCTATCTCATTCCATCTCCCCCTCGAATTTCTGTCATGGTACTCAGTCAGCTTACGGCGCTTTGCCTCAATGATTTCATGCATGTCTGGGAGGATTAATGAGAGCTTTGTTTTTAAAGTCCTTTTCATCAACAGTTGCGCGGGGGGGATCCCAGTTAATGAGTGCGGACGAGATCTGTATGCCAGCAGCAGTCGCGACAGGCAACCCTGCAGCGTGGGACCTTGCATTTTAAGCATTCCTTGTTTAATGATTTGCACTGCTCTCTCCGCCTGGCCGTTGGAGGCTGGCTTGAACGGTGCCGTCTTGATGTGATTTATGCCGTGGTCAATTATAAAGTCTTGGAATTCTGCGCTGGTGAAGCACGGACCATTGTCACTGACCAATATGTCAGGGATTCCGTGCGTTCCAAACATGGTTGCGAGGCTCTCCACAGTGGTGGAGGTTGTGCTCGAGTTTAAAATGGTGCATTCAATCCACTTTGAAAATGCATCTACAACTACGAGGAACATTTTGCCCATGAATGGGCCCGCATAGTCTATGTGCACCCGCGACCACGGTTTGGTAGGCCAGGGCCAGGTGCTCAGTGGAGCCTCCCTGGGGGCATTGCTGAGTTGGGCACAAATGGTGCACCTTCGGACGCAGAGCTCCAAGTCCGCATCAATACCAGGCCACCAGACGTGGGATCTGGCTATGGCCTTCATGAGAACGATCCCCGGGTGCTCGCGGTGGAGCTCCCGGACAAATGCCTCTCTGCCTCGCAGAGGCATGAATACTCGGCTGCCCCACATCAGGCAGTCTGCTTGTAGTGATAGCTCATGCATGCGCCTGTGAAAGGGTTTTAATTCCTCGGGGCAGGCATCGCGAGCCTCTGCCCAGTCACTGGTTAGGATACATCTTTTTACTAAGGATAGCGTGGGGTCGCTGGCCGTCCAGGCTCTGATTTGGCGAGCCGTCATGGGCGAACCTGTGGACTCAAAGGCATTGATTGCCATGACTATTTCACAGTCCTGTTCGTCAGACCCTTCCGTGGTCGCCAGGGGTAGCCTGCTGAGCACGTCTGCACAGTTGTCTGTGCCTGGTCTGTGCCTTATGGTATAGTCGTAGGACGCCAGCATGAGTGCCCACCGTTGAATTCGCGCCGAGGCGTTGCAGTTTATTGCCTTGCTCTCGGATAGGAGGGACGTGAGGGGCTTGTGGTCAGTTTCTAATGCGAACTTGGCCCCGAAAAGGTATTGGTGCATCTTTTTGACACCGTACACGCACGCGAGCGCCTCCTTCTCTACCATTCCGTATCCGCACTCCGCCCGCGAAAGTGACCTGGAGGCATAAGCTATGGGTTGTAATTTGCCCGCACTATTGACATGTTGCAAAACGCACCCGACCCCATACGCTGATGCATCGCATGTGAGAACTAGCTTTTTACCTGGATCAAAGAAAGTCAAAACACTGTTGGAACACAGAAGGTTGCGTGCCTTATTGAAGGCGCGTTTCTGGGCGTCCCCCCAAAACCAATCACACCCCTTCCTGAGTAACACGTGGAGAGGCTCCAGCAGCGTGCTTAAGTTCTGCATAAAGTTCCCAAAGTAATTGAGTAGCCCGAGAAAGGCCTGCAATTCTGAGACATTCCAGGGCCTGGGTGCCAGGTGAATTGCTTCTGTTTTGGACTCTTTTGGGCGGATTCCATCAGCGGCAATCCTTCTGCCCAAAAATTCAACCTCGGGTGCGAGAAACAGGCACTTGGATTTCTTGGCTCGTAGGCCTACCCGATCCAACCGCTTTAGTACTTCCTCCAAATTACGGAGATGGGAGTCGGTGTCCCTGCCCATGATAAGTATGTCATCTTGAAATACAACCGTCCCCGGGATGGACTTGAGCAGACTCTCCATGTTGCTTTGGAATATGGCAACTGACGACCTGATGCCGAATGGGCATCGATTGTACATGAAAAGGCCTCGATGTGTGTTGATGGTGGTGAGTAGCTTGGATTCCTCGGTCAATTCTTGCGTCATATACGCAGATGTGAGGTCTAGTTTTGAGAAAAGTTTACCTCCAGCCAATGTGGCAAATAAGTCCTCCGCTCTGGGCAGCGGGTACTGGTCCTGTAGGGAGACTCTGTTTATGGAAGATTTGTAGTCCCCACAGATTCGTACGGATCCATCAGGTTTCATGACTGGGACGATGGGACTTGCCCAGTCGCTAAATTCCACAGGTGATATAATGCCTTCCTGCAGAAGCCTGTCTAGTTCGTGTTCAATCTTTTCCCTCACCACATAGGGTACAGCTCTGGCCTTGTGATGGACCGGTCTAGCATCCTGTGTGATGTAGATTTTGACTTTGGCCCCTTTGAAAGTGCCCACACCTGGCTGAAAGAGAGGTTCAAATCACTTTATAACTGTTGAGCAGGAGGTCCGTTCCTCTAATGACATGGCATGGACATCATCCCATTTCCAGTTTAGTTTTGCCAGCCAGCTTCTCCCCAACAGTGCTGGGGGGACAATCCACAGGGGAAGTCGGTTCACTGTCCTTTTGCGTGTGACAGAGAGCATGGTGCTGCCGAGGACTGGTATGATTTCTTTGGTATAGGTCCTTAGTTTGGTGTCGACCCTTGTGAGTTTTGGTCTGTCTCTTTTATGCGGCCACAGTTGTTCAAATTGTTGAGCGCCCATGAGAGATTGACTCGCTTCTGTATCCAGCTCCATGTTGACAGGTATCCCGTTGAGTAGGACCCTCATCATTATAGGAGACGTCCTGTTGTAGGAGCAGCGGCCATTGATCATGTTGACCCGCTGTACATCGCTGTCCTGAGTACTGTCCCCACCGTCTTCTGGTTCGCTTTCCGACCCATCCGTTTCGTATAACAGCCGAGCTGCCGTTTTTTTGCACATGCGGGCCAAATGCCCTGTATATTTACAATTCCTACAAACAGCCTGCTGAAATCGACATCCCATTGACGAGTGCCCACCCCCACACCTCCAGCACAGACTGGTTCCATTGTTCAAAGTGTTCCCAAAGAATGAGCTGCGCCTGGCTGATCTCTCTTGAGCTTCTCTCAGTTTGTAGTTGATTGCTCGCATTGTGGTTTGATGAGGTGTGAACAGCCGTTCCTGTGGCCCTTGATAGCTTCTGGTGTCACTGCTTGCTGTCGAGAGCCTGTTCTCTCGGTTTTGTCTGTGTTTGGGGGTAGCAGCTTGTTTAGTGCTGTGAACTTCTTGTTCTGATATTTCGTTAGTTGTCGTACCTGCATTGTAAATCAACCTTGTTTCTTCTTCCCCTACCAAGAATATCTGTGCAACCAGTGCTGCTGCCTCGAAGGTCAGGTTCTTGGTCTCTATGAGCTTTCAGAATATGCCTGCGTGGCCTATTCCTTCAACGAAAAAGTCTCTCAGCATTTCTCTCCTCAGTTCATCGGAGAACTTACATAAACTAGCCAACCTCCGAAGTTCCACCACGAAGTCGGATATGCTCTGGCCCACACAGCGTCTGTAGTTGTAGAACCTGTGTCTGGCCATGTGTAGGCTGCTCGCTGGCTTCAGGTGGTCTCCTACCAGTGTGCTCAATTCTTCAAACGACTTGCTTGCTGGTTTCTCGAGTGCCACTAGATCCTTCATTAAAGCGTATGTTTTCGAGCCACAGCTGGTCAAGAGATGGGCTCTTCTCTTGTCTGCCTTATCGTCACCTAACCAGTCTTTGGTTACAAAGCTTTGCTGGAGCCTTTCTATAAAGTCTTCCCAATTGTCTCCCGCATTGTACTTTTCATCTGATCCGTTGTTCGCCATTCTGTGGATTTTATAATCCCGTAACTCGTCGCCACTATAAAGTCCTGTGCCCTCAGTACAGATTCACACGAGGCATGTAGTGCAGTCAAGGTCACTCTGGACCTGCACCTTTATTTCACAGCTCTGGAATGCTGCACTTGCCTGAGACCTGTCCTTATATACCTGTCTCTTGCAAGTGCACCCCTGGTGGTAAGGTATGCTGGTGGTTTCAGATCATATCTTATTACAGTCATGTATAGCATGTTAGGATACAGTTATATATAATAATGTAAGATACATGACAGTTACCACTCTGGATTGTCCCGGGGACAGTCCCGCACTATTGGGGAGGAGTTGGCTTGCTGTCATGAACTGAAAATGGGGCGATGTCAATGCAATTTCTTCTATGGAGCGAGTATCATGCTCACAGGTCCTGGACAAATTTGACTCATTATTTCAACCTAGCATCGGCACTTTCATGTGGGCCAAGGTATTGATTCACATAAACCCGGATGCCAGGCCAGTACACCACAAGGCCAGAGCGGTGCCGTACGTGATGCGGGAAAAGATAGAATGCGAATTGGACCGCCTGCTGAGGGAAGGCATCATCTCACCAGTCGAATTCAGTGACTGGGTGAGCCCGATCATGCCGGTGCTCAAGGCGGATGTGTCGGTCAGGATATGTGCTGATTACAAGGCCATCATCAATCGGGTGTCACTCCAAGACCAGTACCCGCTACCGAGAGCGGAGGACTTCTTTGCGAAGCTATCCAGTGGCAAACTTTTTTCAACATTGGACCTGACCTCAGCTTACATGACCCAGGAGCTGGCGAGTCGAAGAAGCTGACCACCATCACGACACACAAGGGGTTGTTTGAGTATAACAGATGTCCGTTCGGGATTCACTCGGCCGCCGCGATCTTTCAGCGAAATATGGAAAGCCTCCTCAAGTCGATTCCAAGGACGGTGGTTTTTCAAGACGACATCCTCATCACGGGTCGCGATACTGAAGAATACCTCCACAATCTGGAGGAGGTGCTACGCAGACTGGACCATGTAGGGCTGCGACTTGAAAAAGGCGAAGTGCATCTTCCTAGCTCCAGAGGTAGAATTCATGGGGAAGAGGGTAGCAGCAGACGGGATCAGATCCACTGCGTTCAAAACGGAAGCGATCCAGAGAACACCCAGACCCCGTAACACGACGGAGCTGCGTTCATTCCTGGGGCTCTTGAACTATTTTGGTAACTTTCTTCTCAAATTGAGCACGCTGTTAGAGCCGCTACATGTGCTCCTATGCAAAGGTCGCAATTGGGTCTGGGGGGACAGCCAGGAAAGGGCTTTTGATAGAGCACGCAATTTGTTATGCTCCAACTAACTGTTAACGTTATATGACCCGTGTAAGAAACTTGTTTTAACGTGCGATGCGTCGTCCTAAGAGGTCGGATGTGTGTTGCAGCATGTGAATGCCAAGGGTCAGTTACAGCCGGTAGCTTATGCCTCCGGAAGTTTGTTCCGGGCAGACAAGGGCTACGGGATGGTAGAAAAGGAAGCACTAGCATGTGTATATGCAGTAAAAGAAATGCACCAGTACCTGTTTGGCAGGAAATTTGAGCTGGAGACAGATCACAAACCCCTAACGTCCCTTTTGGCCAACAACAAGGCCATAAATGCAAATGTATCGGCCCGCATACAGAGGTGGGCACTCACGTTAGCTGCCTATGATTACACAATTCAGCACAGACCGGGCACTGAAAACTGCGCCGATGCACTCAGCAGGCTCCCACTTGCCACCACTGAGGGGGCAACTGAGCATGATGCTGAGATGGTCATGGCTGTTGAAGCTTTCGAAAGCAAAGGCTCACCTGTGACAGCCCATCAGATTAAAGTCTGGACTAATAAAGACCCGCTACTGTCTTTAGTTAAAAAATGTGTCCTGAATGGGGACTGGGCAGCCATGTACGGGGCATGCCCCGAAGAATTTAAACCATTTCACAGGCGCAAGGATGAACTCTAGTTTCAGGCCGAGTAGTCATTCCCCAGATGGGCACAGAGGTGTTTACCAGAGAACTTCACAATGAGCACCCGGGCATTGTCATGATGAAGGCAATTGCCAGGTCACACGTTTGGTGGCCAGGGATAGATGCAGACCTGGAACTTTGTGTACGCAGGTGCAACACGTGTGCTCAGCTGGGCAACGCACCCAGGGAAGTCCCCCCTTAGCCCCTGGTCCTGGCCCGCCAAGCCATGGTCACACATCCATGTGGACTACGCAGGTCCTTTCATGGAAAAAATGTTTTTGGTTGTAGTGGACGCCTATTCCAAATGGATTGAGTGTGCCATTTTAAATTCAAGCACATCCTCTGCCACGGTAGAAAATCTACGGGCAATGTTCGACGCCCATGGTCTACCGGATGTCTTGGTCAGCGACAATGGCCCATGCTTCACAAGCACTGAATTCCAGGACTTCATGGCAGGCAATGGAATCAACCATGTCAGAACGGCACCGTTCAAGCCGGCCTCAAACGGCCAGTCGGAACAAGCAGTGCAGATAATCAAACAGGGGATGCTCAGAATCCAAAGGGGTTCCCTACAAAGCCGCTTATCACGCCTTCTGTTGGCCAATAAATCCCGACCACACTCGCTCACAGGGGTTCCACCCGCAGAGCTGCTAGTGAAAAGGACGCTCAAAAGCAGGTTATCCCTTATACACCCCACTATGAAAGAAATTGTTGAGAACAGGCGTCAGTCACAATGTGACTACCATGACAGGAATGCGAGGGTGTGATGTATTGATGTCAATGACCCTGTTTTTGTTCTTAATTACGCTGCAGGGCCCAAATGGCTCGCAGGCACTGTGATTGCCAAAGAGGGGAATAGGGTTTTGGTTGTTAAACTTACCAATGGACAAATCTGCTGCAAACTCATAGATCAAACTAAAAGGAGGTTCAGCAACCCCATAGAAGAAGCAGAGGAAGAACACGACGTAGCGTTTACTCCACCGCAGGTGACCGAACACCGGAACCAAGTGGAGGAGAGCCCAGTCACTGTGGGCAGTCCGGACAGGCCTGAGGCACCGCAAACAGCAGACACTCAGGCCAGCGCCCAACAACCGGAGCCCCAACTCAGGCGCTCTACAAGGGAGCGTAAACCACCAGAGAGACTTAACTTGTGATCCTAATAAGACTTTGGGGGGAGGTGATGTCATGTATTCAACTATCAGTGCAACCCATGTATGAGCTGTCCTAAGTTGTACATCTTGAGAACATTGACCACAAGGGAATGAACTTGTGGGAGACACTCCTAACCTGGACTTTCAGGTATAAAAGGGGAAGCTCCACCCACCTTCATCACTTGAGGTCTTGGTAATAAAGGTAACTGGTCACAGAGTGACCTTCTCTCAAGTATGGGCCTCGTGTGCATTTATACTGTATAGTAAGGACGTATCATTGGCGACGAGAAACTGGGATTTAAACCACGCAAGCATGGTCACTAGCAGCACAGAAGAGAGGTACTGTGTTGGTGATGATTGGGCCGACTTTATTGAGACACTACAGCAAAGTTTTGTCACTATGGAATGGTTGGGACAGGATTCAGCCGACAAACACAGGGCTCATCTCCTGACGGTTTGTGGATCCTGAACGTACTCCCTGATGAAGGACCTTCTAGCGCCAGAGAAGCCGACGGACAAGACGTTCGACGAGCTCAGTAAGTTGATCGGGGAACACCTTAACCTTAACCGGCGAGACATCACGCACCGGCGGCGTGAAGTGCAAAGTGTTCCAGACTTCGTGGCAGATCTCCGGCGACTGGCGAGTCTATGTAAGTTCCCAGATGCATGCAGGGCGGAGATGCTGCGAGACTTTTTTATTGAGGGCATTGGGCACACTGGGGTTTTCAGGAAACTGATTGAGACCAAAGACTTGACCTTGGAAGCGGCGGCTCTGATAGCCCAGACATTTATCTCAGGGGAGGAAGAGACCAGAATGATGTATGACAAAAATTTTGGCTCAAATGCGGCAAACGACCAGGGAGTCAACATTGTTAACGCGGCACACAGTTCTCTAGGCAGACAAGGGCAATCGGACATGCTCCAGCATGTAGTCTAACCCAAAGGGGGAATTCAACAGAGACAATGGCTAGCTGAACGGCGATTCATGCCATCGCAATGGACAATGCGGCCAGTAATGGGGCCATCAACACCTGTTAATGGTGCGCTTAAGGACAGTTACAGAGACAGTCAGAGACGATCGACTGGTAATGGGCCTTTTCTTTCCAATAACGGGGCCTCCAGCTCATGCTGGAGGTGTGGAGGCAAACACCCAACCAGAGCTTGCAGGTATCAGCAATATACCTGCAGAAACTGCAACGTCAGCGGTCACTTGGCGCGTATGTGCAGGAAGCCTGCAGCCAGGTTGATGTACGAGGAGGACAGGCCTGATGTAAGCCATACGAGGCCAAATGAACACTGGGGGAAATCGCTGGAAGCTGAAGTTCAGCGAGTTCATGTGGAGCACAAATACAGTTCATATACCAGGACGCAACCGATAATGATGGAAGTGTTCCTCAATGGCATCCCAGTATTAATGGAGCTAGACACAGGGACCAGCCAGTCCCTGATGAGTACCAAACAGTTTGAAAGGTTGTGGGTGTCCAAGGCCAAGAGGCCAAAATTATTGCCGATTAACGCACAGCTACTGACATATACAAAGGAGATCATTCCGGTGCTAGGCAGCGCCACGGTAGTCGTGATCCACAAAGATTCGGAGAACAGGTTGCCATTCTAGATTGTCCCGGGGGATGGTCCCGCACTACTGGGGAGGAGTTGGCTTGCTGTCATGACCTGGAAATAGGGCGATGTCAATGCAATTTCTTCTGTGGAGCGAGTATCATGCTCACAGGTCCTGGACAAATTTGACTCATTATTTCAACCTGGCATCAGCACTTTCATGGGGGCCAAGGTAGTGATTCACATAAACCCGGACGCCAAGCCAGTGCACCACAAGGCCAGAGCGGTGCCGTACGTGATGCGGGAAAAGATAGAATGCGAATTGGACCACCTGCTGAGGGAAGGCATCATCTCGCCAGTCGAATTCAGTGACTGGGCGAGCCCGATCATGCTGGTGCTCAAGGCGGATGGGTCGGTCAGGATATGTGGCGATTACAAGGCCACCATCAATCGGGTGTCACTCCAAGACCAGTACTCGCTACCGAAGGCGGAGGACCTCTTTGCGACGCTATCCGGTGGCAAACTTTTTTCAAAATTGGACCTGACCTCACTAGGCTGATTCCGGAGATGAGGGGGTTACCTTATGATGATAGATTGAGTAGACTGAGTCTTTACTCGTTGGTGTTCAGAAGGATGAGGGGTGATCTTATAGAAACATTTAAAATAATGAAAGGGATAGACAAGATAGAGGCAGAGAGGTTGTTTCCACTGGTCGGGGAGACTAGAACTAGGGGGCACAGCCTCAAAATACGGGGCAGCCAATTTAAAACCGAGTTGAGAAGGAATTTCTTCTTCCAGAGGTTTGTGAATCTGTGCCCAAGGAAGCAGTTAAGGCGAGCTCATTGAATGTATTCAAGTCACAGATAGATAGATTTTTAACCAATAAGTTAATTAAGGGTTATGGGGAGCGGGCGGGTAAGTGGAGCTGAGTCCACGGCCAGATCAGCCATGATCTTGTTGAATGGCGGAGCAGGTTCAAGGGGCTAGATGGCCTACTCCTGTTCCTAATTCTTATGTTCTTATGTTCTTATATTACATGACCCAGGAGCTGGCGAGTGAGTCGAAGAAGCTGATCACCATCACGACACACAAGGGGTTGTTTGAGTATAACAGATGTCCTTTCGGGATTCGCTCGGCCGCTGCGATCTTTCAGCGAAATATGGATAGCCTCCTCAAGTCGATTCCAAGGACGGTGGTTTTTCAAGACGACATCCTCATCACGGGTCCTTCTACAATCTCTCGCTGCTCCTTCACCCTGACCTCGCCGCTCCTGCAGTACCTGCCCACGCTCCAATCACCGACCTGGAGCTTAACGATGTCCCTTTTCACTGCCGTTGCTCTCCTGCTCCAGCGCGTGCTGCTCCTTCCGCTCCCCGGCTTGCTCCGATGGTGCTCGCAGGCCAAGGGCCGCACAGACTGCTGGGCTAGGCCGCCACGCTGCTCCTTCCGCTCCTTCTGGAGCATTATGTGGTAGTTGTAGGGGATTCTATAATAAGTGGGACAGATAGCATTCTTTGTAATCAAGATCGAGAGTACCACATGGTATGTTGCCTACCTGGTGCCAGGTTGAGGGACATCTCAAACTGGCTGGAAAGGAGTTTGGAGAGGAAGGGGGAGAAGCCAGTTGTTGTGGCCTATGCTGAGACCAACAACATAGGGAAGTGTAGGCAAAAGGTCCTGTTTGGAAAGTACCAGAAACTAGGAGCTAAATTAAAGAATAGGATGTCAAGGGTTATAATCTCTGTATTATTGCCTGAGCCACATGCAAATTGGCATAGGGATAGGCTGATTAGGGGGATGAACATGTAGCTGAATGAGTGGTGTGTGAAAAAGGGGTTCCATTTTATGGGGCACTTGCACCAGTATTGGGACAGGAAGGAAGGGCTCCTCCTGAATCAAGGTCCTCGTGGAAAGGATAAATAGGGTGGTCACAAGAACTTTAAACTGGTAAATGGTGGGAGGGGGGGAGGGGGGAGCGGGTGTGGGGAGGGGGGCAGCTCAGTTAGAGATTGTAGTACCAATAGCAGTTCAAAAACAAAAAAAAGGGAAGAGAGTGGGGTAACAGTCAGAAATTGTGGTTTAGGCACTACAGATAAAGGGAAAATTAACAGGTAAAGGGAAAACTAAAAGATGTAAAGTGATTAAACCAGGAAAAAAAAGAAACATGTGAGCAAAACTTTGGAGCCGAAGGACAGGTTAGGGTGTGTGGCCCAAACAAGCGTTCTTTATACAAATGCATGGAGTAGAAGGAATAAGTTGAATGAATTGCAAACGCAAATTCAAATTGGAGGATATGACATGGTAGCCATTACTGAGACATGGCTGCAAGATGGTCAAGGCTGGGAACTAAATGTTATGTATCGAATAACTCCACGAGGCTCAGTACGGTGAGCTAGTTCAGGCATGACCTTACTCCAGTTTATTTATTCTCAAAGTGAGGATTCAACATGGCTGCCAACATTATATACATGGCTTGCACGTGTCTGCCAGTGACCATTCGGACTCCGACAGTCGCGCCCTCCGGTGGCAGGTAAAACCCAATTAACATACATAACATCATTCCCCCCAAAGTCCTTGGTACTGGTTGTATTTACAAGTTGAGACGGTCCCGGGCCTTCTGCTCCCTGGTTGATCATCTCAGTTCGAACCCAAGCTTGGGTGTGTTAGTAGGACCATTGCTGCGTTGTGGAGCAGTCGGTCTGACAGGACTGTCGGGGATGGTAGGTTCGTCTTTGTGAATGACATAAGGATCAGCTAATGCTTGGATGTGTGTTGGTTGGTCGATGATGATGTCATCTTCAATTTGTTCTGGGTTGTCTGTGAACCGCAGTTTGGTTTGGTCAATGTGCCTCTTGCACGTTTGGCCATTTAACAGTTTGACTACAAACACCTTGTTCCCCTCCTTGGCCAAAACCGTGCCAGCAACCCACTTTGGACCATGACCATAATTCAGGACAAACACAGGGTCATGAACAACAATGTCACGTGATACGGCCGCGTGATCGTGGTACCATTGTTGCCGTTGCCTTCTGGTTTCGACATGATCATTGAGATCCGGGTGTGCAAGGGAGAGCCTGGTTTTGAGGCCTCTCTTCATTAACAGCTTGGCAGGAGGAACCCCGGTGAGTGAGTGGGGTCTCGTCCAGTAACTGAGCAGAATGCGGGACAAGCGGGTCTGTAGGGAGCCATGAGTCACGCATTTTAGGCTCTGCTTGACCGTTAGACGCGGGTTTGAAAGGCTTGATGCCATTACGGGTCATAAACTCGTGGAACTCCGAACTGGTGAAATATGGTCCGTTGTCGCTGTCAAGGCCGCAGGCCATGGGTGGCGAACATGGCCCGAAGGCTTTCAATAGTGGCTGTGGACTTGCTGGATGACATGATTGCACATTCAATCCATTTGGAGTAAGCGTCCACTATCACTAAAAACATTTTGCCGAGAAAGGGGCCGGCAAATTCTATTTGGCAAAATCTCGCACAAAACTTTCCCTGACTTTTTTTGGCATAACAACATGATTACCCCATAACAGCCAATCAGACTGAATAGACAATTCATCTTTGCGGCTGCTATAAGGCTTAATTTCATCCTGCATTTCCCTGGGAATGTCAGGTCAATTTCTATTTAGGACACACCTTTTTACACTTGACAGTACAGGATCCTGGCTGGTCCAGGTCTGTGACGAGAGCGGGAGAGTCCGTGATGAGAGCGGGAGAATCTGTGAGTTCCGGGAAGTCAGAGTTCAGGAATTCAGGAGGTCGGCGATTCGGTAGGCCCTGAGGTCAGCGATTCGGTAGGCCCTGAGGTCAGCGATTCGGTAGGCCCTGAGGTCGGCGAGTAGGTAGGTCCTGAGGTCGGTGAGTAGGTAGGTCCTGAGGTCAGTGAGTAGGTAGGTCCTGAGGTCAGTGAGTAGGTAGGTCCTGAGGTCAGTGAGTAGGTAGGTCCTGAGGTCGGCGATAGGTAGGTCCTGAGGTCGGTGACTGGGTAGGCCCTGAGGTCAGTGAGTAGGTAGGTCCTGTGGTCAGTGAGTAGGTAGGTCCTGAGGTCGGTGAGTAGGTAGGTCCTGAGGTCAGTGAGTAGGTAGATCCTGAGGTCAGTGAGTAGGTAGGTCCTGAGGTCAGTGAGTAGGTAGGTCCTGAGGTCGGTGAGTAGGTAGGCCCTGAGGTCGGCGAGTAGGTAGGTCCTGAGGTCGGTGAGTAGGTAGGTCCTGAGGTCAGTGAGTAGGTAGGTCCTGAGGTCGGTGAGTAGGTAGGTCCTGAGATCGGTGAGTAGGTAGGTCCTGAGGTCAGCGATTCGGTAGGCCCTGAGGTCGGCGAGTAGGTAGGTCCTGAGGTCGGCGAGTAGGTAGGTCCTGAGGTCGGTGAGTAGGTAGGCCCTGAGGTCGGTGAGTAGGTAGGTCCTGAGGTCGGTGAGTAGGTAGGTCCTGAGGTCGGCGAGTAGGTAGGTCCTGAGGTCAGTGAGTAGGTAGGCCCTGAGGTCAGCGATTCGGTAGGCCCTGAGGTCGGCGATTCGGTAAGCCCTGAGGTCGGCGAATAGGTAGGTCCTGAGGTCGGTGAGTAGGTAGGTCCTGAGGTCGGCGAGTAGGTAGGTCCTGAGGTCGGCAAGTAGGTAGGTCCTGAGGTCGGCGAGTAGGTAGGTCCTGAGGTCGGTGAGTGGGTAGGTCCTGAGGTCGGTGAGTAGGTAGGTCCTGAGGTCGGTGAGTAGGTAGGTCCTGAGGTCGGGACTAGGTAGGTCCTGAGGTCGGTGAGTGGGTAGGTCCTGAGGTCGGCGAGTAGGTAGGTCCTGAGGTCGGTGAGTAGGTAGGTCCTGAGGTCGGCAATTGGGTAGGTTCTGAGGTCGGGGGGGCCACAGAGGTCGGTGATTTTGGGAGGCCACAGAGGTCGGTGAGGTGAGTTGGTGAGTAGCTCTCTTTTCTCTATTTTTTTTAAAGTAGATTTTAAACTAACTAGAGGGATGGCAGCGCAGCTCAGTCCCATGGAGTGCACATCCTATGGCATCTGGGAAGTCCTGGACGTTTCACGCAGCCTAGACAACCATGTGTGCAGGAGGTATCTCCAGCTTCAACTGCTCGAGCTCCGTGTTTCGGAGCTGGAGCAGCGAGTGGAGTCAATACAGTACATCCGTGAGGCTGAGAATTACGTGAATAGCACGTTTCAGGAGGTGGTCACCCCGCAGCTTAAAGGTGTGCAGGTAGAGGGGAAGTGGGTGAACACCAGACATAGTAAGTGTGCTAGGCAGGTAGTGCAGGAGTCACCCCGTGAGTCCATGTTGCTTTCAAACCAATATTCAATTCTGAGTATCGGTAAGGACGGTGGTGCCTCTGGGGAGTGCAGCCAGAGCCAATTTCAAGGCACCACGGGTGGCTCAGCTGCACAGGGGGGAGGAACGAAGAACAAAAGAGCCCTAAGCATAGGGGATTCTATAGTTAGGTGAACAGACAGGCGTTTCTGCGTTTGTAGACATGACTCTCGAATGGCTTTGTGCCTCCCTGGTGCCAGGATCAAGGATGCAGGGCATCCTGAGGGGGAGGGTAAACAGCTAGAGGTCGTGGTCTATATCGGAACCAACAACATATGTAAAATGAGGGATGAGGTCCTACAGGAAGAATTTAGGGAGCTAGGAAGAAAATTAAAGGGTAGGACCTCAAAGGTAGTAATCTCCGGGTTACTACCGGTGCCACGTGCTCATGAGTACAAGAATAGAAGGATAGAGAGGATGAACATGTGGCTGGAAAATTGGTGTAGGAGGAAGGGCTTTAAATTCTTGAGGCATTGGGACTGCTTCTGGGGGAGATGGGACCTGTACAAACCGGACGGGTTCCACCTCAACAGCGCCGGGACCAATATCCTAGCAGGGAGTTTTACTAGTGCTGTTGGGGAGAGTTTAAACTAACTTGGCAGGAGGATGGGAACCTGAGAACGAATTCAAAAAGGAAGGAAGTAAAGCAGAAATTGGATAGCAAGAATCTAGAAAGCGAATCCATAAGACAGAGAAAACAGGGCTTAGTCTGTAGTAAGCAAGGAGGTCTTCCTGTGCTGAATGGTATATACTTTAATGCAAGGAGTATAGCGAATAAGGCGGATGAGCTAAGAGCACAAGTAGACACTTGGGAGTATGACATTATAGCCATTACAGAAACATGACTGAAAGAGGGGCAGGTTTGGCAGATCAATATTCCTGGCTACAGGATTTTTAGACAAGATAGAGAGGGGGGTAAAAGGCGGGGGGTGGGGTGGCGGGGGTTGCGGTACTAACTGAACAAACTATTACAGCAGTGAGGAGGGATGATATGTTAGAGGGATCATTAACTGAGGCCATATGGGTTAAATTGAAAAATAAAAAAGGGGCGATCACACTGCTGGGAGTGTATTATAGACCTCCAAACAGTGGGAGGGAGATAGAGGAGCAAATATGAAGGCAAATTGCTGTGAAGTCTAAAACCATAGGGTAGTAATAGTAGGGGATTTTAACTATCCAAATACTGATTGGGACAAATTTAACGTGAAGGGTATAGAGGGTGCGGAATTCTTGAAATGCATTCAAGAGAACTTTTTTAGTCAGTATGTAGCAAGCCCAACACAAGAGGAGGCGGTCTTGGATTTAGTTTTGGGGAATGAAGCTGGGCAGGTTGAAGGGGTATTAGTGGGGGAGTATTTGGGTGCCAGTCATCATAATTCAGTCAGATTCAAGTTGGTTATGGATAAGGACAAGAATAGGCCTGGAATAAAAGTTCTGAAATGGGGAAAAGCTAATTTTGCTAAGTTAAGGAGTGATTTGGCCATAGTGGACTGGAAACAGCTACTTGTGGGTAAATCGGTGTTGGAACAGTGGAAGGCTTTCAAGGAGGAGATCCGAAAGGTTCAGGCCAAACAGGTGCCCTTAAAGAAAAAAGCTGGAAAATAATTCTAAAGCCCCCTGGATGTCTAGGAACTTACAGGGGAAGATTAAGAAAAAAAGGAACGCTTATGTCATATATGAACGGCTAAATACTTTAGAATCTTTAGAGGACTATAGAAAGATAAGAGGTAAAATTAAAAAGGATATTAGGAATGCTAAGAGAGAACACGAGAAATTCTTGGCCAGTAAAATTAAGGAAAACTCTAAGATGTTCTATAACTATATTAAGAGTAAGAGGGTAACTAAGGAAAGGGTAGGGCCTATTAGAGACCATGAGGGTAATCTTTGTGAGCAGGCGGAAGATGTTGGTAGGGTTCTTAACGAATACTTTGCATCTGTTTTCACAAAGGAAAGAGGTAATGCAGATACTGCTATTGAGGAGGAGCGTGATATTCTGGATGAAATAAATATAGCGAGAGAGGAAGTATAAAGGGGTTTAGCAGCTTTGAAAGTAGACAAGTCCCAGGTTGTTGAGCAAAGTGAAAGAGGAAATAGCAGAGGCCTTGACCATCATTTTCCAGTCCTCTTTGGATCTGGGCATGATGCCGGAGGATTGGAGGACTGCTAATGTAGTACCCTTGTTTAAGAAGGGAGAAAGGGATAGGCTGATAGCCTAACGTCAGTGGTGGGAAAATTATTGGAAAAATTCCTGAAAGACAGGATAAATCTGCATTTGGATAGGCAAGGATTAATTAGGGACAGTCAGCACGGATTTGTTCAGGGAAGATCGTGTTTGACTAATCTGATTGAATTTTTTGAGGAGGTAACCAAGAGGGTCAATGAGGGTAGTGCGTACGATGTAGTATATATGGACTTTATAAAGGCTTTTGATAAGGTCCCACATAGTAGACTGGTCATGAAGGTTAAAGCCCATGGATCCAGGGCAAAGCAGCAAGATGGATCCAAAATTGGCTTGGAGGTAGGAAGCAAAGGGTAATGATTGATGGATGTTTTTGTGACTGAAAGAATGTTTTCAGTGGGGTTCCGCAGGGCTCAGTACTGGGTCTCTTGTTTTTTGTGGTATATATCAACGATTTAGATTTGAATATAGGGAGCATGATTAAGAAGTTTGCAGACGACACTAAAATTGGCTATGTGGTTGATAATGAAGAGGAAAGTCACGGGCTGCAGGAGGATATCAATCAACTGGTCAGGTGGCAGAGCAGTGGCAAATGGAATTTAATTCAGAGAAGTGTGAGGTGATGCACTTTGGGAGGGCTAATAAGGAAAGGGTATATACATTAAGTGGTAGGCCACTTAATAATGTAGATGAGCAAAAGCACCTTGGAGTGCTTGTCCACAGATCTCTGAAAGTAGCAGGTGGATAAGATGGTTAAGAAGGCATACGGAATGCTTGCCTTTATTGGCCAAGGCATAGAATATAAGAGCAGGGAGGTTATGCTTAAATTGTATAATACTTTGGTTAGGCCACAGCTGGAGTACTACGTGCGGTTCTGGTCGCCATATTATAGGAAGGACGTGATTGCACTAGAGAGGGTGCAGAAGAGATTTACTAGGATACTGCCTGGAATGGAGAATCTTAGTTATGAGGACAGATTGGATAGGCTGGGTTTGTTCTCATTGGAACAGAGGAGGTTGAGAGGAGACCTCATCGAGGTGTACAAAATATTGAGGGGCCTGGATATAGTGGATAGTAAGGGTCTAGTTCCATTGGTGGAGGGGGCTATTACGAGGGGCCACAGTTTTAAGGTGGTTGGTGGAAGATTTAGAGGGGATTTGAGTGGGGGCTTTTTTACACAGAGGGTTAAAGGGATCTGGAACTCGCTGCCTGGAAGAGTGGTGGATGCAGAAACCCTCACCACTTTTAAGAGATGGTTGGCTGGGCACTTGAAGTGCCATAATATGCAGGGTTACGGACCTAGAGCTGGTAATTGGGATTAGACTAGATGACCTTTTGTTGGTCGGCGCAGATACAATGGTAAGTACTGCAGGGAATAGAATACGGCCAGGGTGATCTCCTGGACTAGTTTCAATTGCCTGGATGGGTCGGGGAGGAATTTTCCCAGATTTTTATCTCCCTATATTGCCCTGGGTTTTTATCTGGTTTTTGCCTCTCCCAGTAGATCACATGGCTCCGGTTGGGGTGGAGTGTAGATGTTTTTAGTCTAAGGGATGTTGCAGTGGTGTGAGTCAGACTGGTGCTCTTTGTCTTTCTGTTATTGTTCATGGGTTTGTATGTAACCTTTTGGGCTGCTGACGAAGGGCCGTGCGGCTCCTTGTCAGCCAGCGCAGACACGATGGTCCAAAATGGCTTCCTTCTGCACTGTAAATTTCTATGTTTCTATGTTTCTAATTTGGCGAGCCGTGACAAAGGTGTCCATGACCAGCAGCAAGTCTTGGGTGTGGGCAATGGTAGTCGGTTAAACGCATCAGCACAGTTTTCAGTGCCTAGTCTATGGCGGATGACATAATTATAAGTGGATAATGTCAGTGCCCATCTTTGGATGCGGGACAAGGCATTGTTTTCTGAGAGAAAAGGTATAAACACCAATGAAATGAGCGGCTTGTGGTCTGTTTCAAGCTCAAACTGAAGCCCAAACACGTATTGGTGCATTTTCCTAACCCCATATGCACATGCTAAAGCCTCTTTCTCCACCATATATAGGCTCTTTCAGCCTTAGACAGACTTCTGGATGCATATGCAACTGGTTGGAGTTTGCCTGATACATTGGCTTGCTGGAGCACACAACCGACCCCATATGATGAGGCGTCGCAGGCCAGCACTAACCGCTTACATGGTCATAGTGTACCAGTAATTTATTGGAACATAGCAGGTTCCCGGCCTTCTCAAAGGCTCTATCTTGAGATTTGCCCCAAACCCAGTCCTTGCCCTTTCTCAGCAACATATGCAAGGGCTCTAGCAATGTGCTCAAACTAGGTAGAAAGTTACCGAAATAGTTGAGAAGATCCAGGAACGAACGCAGCTCCGTCACACTCTGGGGTCTGGGTGCATTCTTGATGGCCTCTGTCTTCAAGTCCGTAGGGCTGATGCCATCTGCTGCAACCTTTCTCCCCAGAAATTCGACTTCTGGTGCCATGAACATGCACTTGGAGTGTTTTAGCCTGAGTCCCACTCTGTCCAGACGACGTAGAACCTCTTCCAGGTTGTGCAGGTGTTCGGTGGCGTCGCGACTGGTGATTAGGATGTCATCTTGGAACATGTCAGTTCTCGGGACAGACTTCAGCAAACTCTCCATGATTCTCTGAAATATGGCTGCCGCCGAGCGAATTCCGAAAGGGCATCTGTGGTAATTGTGCGTGGTTCTTCGACGATTTGACCAGCTCTTGTGTCATGTAAGCAGAGGTCAGGTCCAATTTGGTGAACGGCTTCCCCCCACCCCCACCCCCCCACTAGCGGTGCAAATAGGTCGCCAGCCTTGGGTAACGGGTACTGATCCTGTATCGAGACTCGGTTGATCGTTACCTTGTAGTCGCCGCAGATCCTGACCGTGCCAGCACTTTTCAACACCGGGACAATTGGACTGGCCCATTCGCTGAACACGACTGGTGATATGATTCCTTCCCATTGAACTCTGTCCAGTTCGATCTCGACCTTCTCCCTCATCATGTATGGAACCGCTCGAGCCTTGTGATGGACGGGTCTTGCATCCGGGCCTAGGTGAATCTGCACCTTAGCTCCCATGAAGTTGCCGATGCCTGGTTCGAACAACGAGGGAAACTTGCTCAGTACTTGAGCACATGAAGAGGCATCCACTGATGATAAGGCTTTAATATCGTTCCAGTTCCATTTAATTTTCTCAAGCCAACTCCTGCCGATCAGCATTGGGCCATTGCCTGGAACGATCCACAATGATAAATCATGCACAGCTCCATCGTACGATACCTTTACTGCTGCACTGCCAATGACTGGTATGAGCTCTTTGGTGTAGGTATGCAGCTTCGCATTGATTGGGCTCAGTTTGGGTCTTTTTGCCATAGTGTCCCACAGCTTTTCGAAAGCCCTCTGGCTCATTATTGACTGACTCGCACCCGTGTCCAATTCCATGGATACTGGAATCCCATTTAATTTAACTTCCAGCATTATCGGAGGACTTTTAGTAAAAAAATGTACTCCATACACTTCTTCGTCCTGTACCTCGGGTTGAGTTGCCTGTGCTACTTGATCCACGCTGGATCGATCATCCTCAGCCACGTGGTGTGTCGCAGCACGCCTGCTCGGTTGCGGACACATTCGCTGAAGGTGCCCCATTGTTGCACAGCCTTTGCACACGTATTGCTTGAATTGGCATTGATGGGCCCGATGATTGCCCCCGCAATGCCAACAAGGTGAGATTTGATTCACCCCCGATGGCAGACTTTGAGCAGTTACAGGTCGTATGAATGCGGAAGAGTAGGCCCTGCCATGTGCTGCTCTGCCTGCCGATTATATTATTTTATGCACAGTACTTGCTGGTGAGTTTCGATGCCGGGAAGATATCTGTTTTGAGTTTTCGTCCATGGACACACATGCCTGGCAGATCGTGATGGCCCTGCTCAGGTCTAGAGAGTCAGCAGCCAGCAGCTTTCGAAGGATGACCTCGTGGCCAATGCCAAGCACGAAAAAGTCCCGCAGCATTTCCTCCAACGCAGCTCCGAAGTTACACGGCCCAGCGAGACGTCTCAGGTCGGTGACAAATTCCGCCACATCCTGGCCCTCGGAGCGATTGTGTGTATAGAAACGATACCGCGCCATGATGATGCTTTCCTTCGGTTTAAAGTGGTTCCGAACCAGTATACACAATTCATCGTAAGTCTTATCTGTTGGTTGAGTCGGTGAGAGTAGATTCTTGATAAGGCCATAAATTTTTGACCCACAAACGGTGCGCATTGTGTTATCGGTTCCTTCCAATCCGTTGGCTACGAAGTACTGGTCGAGGCAATCAGTGAAATCCTCCCAGTCTTCCCTTTCCACAAATCTCTCCAAAATTCCGACAGACATGGTTGCGTGAAAGTTCGTATTTTTAACTCGTCGCCAATTGTTAAGTATCGAATAATTCCACGAGGCTAAGAATGGTGAGCTAGTTCAGGCATGATCTTACTCCAGTTTATTTATTCTCAAAGTGAGGATTCAACATGGTTGCCAACATTATATACACGCCTTGCACGTGTCTGCCAGTGACCATTAGGACTCCGGCAGTCGCAACCTTCGGTGGCAGGTAAAACCCAGTTAACATACATAACACTAAATATACCAGGTTATAGGGTCTATAGGAAAGATAGCGAAAATGACAGAGGGGGAGGAGTAGCCTTAGTGATTAAGGATGAAATCACTTCAATGATAAGAAAGGAGATAACAAGAGGTAAGCAGGTAGTGGAGACTTTATGGGTAGAATTAAGAAATAGGAAAGGATTTAAGACTGTAGTGGGAGTTGTGTATATGCTTCCTGGTAGCAGCTGTGAAGTGCTAGATTGTATAAATGCAGAGATTAGACAAGCGTGTAGCAAAGCCCGAGTGGTTTTAATGGGGGATTTTAACTTTCATATAGATTGGGATAAGCATATTAGCACCTGTCAGAAAGGTAGTGAATTTCCTGAGCGTGTCCAGAATAGTTTTCTACAACAATATGGGACAGGCCATATTAGATTTATAATAAGTAATGAGCCAGATTTAGTTAATAGCCTAACTGTGTGTGAACATTTATCCAACAGTGATCATAACATGATCGAGCTCGACGTAATGTTTGAAAAGGAGAAACGTGAAATAGCTACTAAGATTTTAGTTTTAGGTAAGGCTGACTTCAATGGAATGAGGCAGAGACTGTCCACAGTAAACTGGGCAAATCTGTTAATGGATAAAATGACAGAAGATCAGTGGGAGATGTTCAAAAAAGAATTTAATGTGATACAGAAGCAATTTATACCTCCTATGGGGTAAGAGATCTACTTGCCAAACAAAACCCAGCCAAGGACAACTAAAGAGGTAAGGGACAGCATAAACCCAAAAGAAAAAGTATTCAAAATTGCAAAAAATAGCACAGATCCTGGCGAGCGGGCCAGATAAAAAGAACAGCAAAGGATCACAAAACAGACAGACAGTTAGAGCTACAAAAAGGGAGTATGAAAAAAAACTTGCAAGGGATATCAAATTCAATACAAAGAATTTTTAAAATTATATTAGGAAAAAGAGGGAAGTCGGGAGCAATGTTTATTCCTTGAAAACTGACATTGGTAATACAGGTTGAACCTCCCTTATCCGGAACCCTCGAGATCTGGCCTAGTCTGGATAAGGGATTTTTCCGGACGAGGAGTGGTCACGTTAAATCGGATGGTACGGGTACTGAGCAAGGGGATATTGGGGCTGCTTGGGACTGGGAGTGCGGCAGAGAGATCATGGGGGGGGGGGGTTCGGTGGATCGCAGGGTCAAGCCAGCGATTGTAGGAGTCGGCAGCAAGGAAGGACTTCAATTTGTTCCTGTCGGAGTTCTGCGCATATGCCACCCGGTGGCCGGGAATGGTTCTGGACGAAGGGTGGTTCCGGATAAGAGAGTTCTGGATAAAAGAAGTTCAACTTATATTATCATCATAGAATCATAGAAAAATTAGGACACAGAAGGCCATTCGGCCCATCGTGTCTATGCCAGTCAATGATTAAAGGAAATGCGGAGATGTTGAATAATTACTTTGCATCAGTATTTACAGTAGAAGAAGAGGATAACATGCTGGAAATCGCAAGGAAACTAATATTGAATCATGGGCAGGGACTCAATAAAATTAACATAAGTAAAATAACAGTATTGAAGAAAATAATAGCACTAAAGAGTGACAAATCCCCAGCACCAGATGGTTTCTATCCCAGGTTTATAAAGGAAGTAGATGAGCACACTGCAGATGCCCTAACTATAATAACATAAGAAATAGGAACAGAAGTAGGCCATATGGCCCCTCGAGCCTGCTCCGCCATTCAATAAGATCATAGCTGATCTGATCATGGACTCAGCTCCACTTCCCTGCCCACTCCCCATAACCCCTTATCCCCTTATCATTTAAGAAACTGTCTATTTCTGTCTTAAATGTATTCAATGTCCTAGCTTCCACAGTTCTCTAAGGCAGCGAATTCCACAGATTTACAACCCTCTGAAAGAAGAAATTTCTCCTCATCTCAGTTTTAAATGGGCAGCCCCTTATTCTAAGATCATGCCCTCTAGTTCTAGTCTTCCAAAGTTATCTCGATTCAGGAACTATTGCTTTAGATTGGAAAATTGCATATGTCAGTCCGCTATTTAAGAATGCTGAGAGAGGGAAACCAGAGAATTATAGACCAGTTAGCCTAATATCTGTTGTCGTGAAATTGTTAGAGTCTATAATTAAAGATAGAGTGACTGAACAGCTCAAAAATGTTTAGTTGATCAGAGAGAGTCAGTGTAAAGTCCTGTCCCCTCAGTACAGATTCACACGAGGCATGTAGTGAAGTCAAGGTCACTCTGGACCTGCACCTTTATTTCACAGCTCTGGAATGCTGCACTTGCCTGAGACCTGTCCTTATATACCTGTCTCTTGCAAGTGCACTCCTGGTGGTTACAGGTCATATCTTATTACAGTCATGTATAGCATGTTAGGATACAGTTATATATAATAATGTAAGATACATGACAGTCAGCGTGGATTTGTGAAAGGTAGGTCATGCCTGACAAACCTGATTGAATTTTTTGAGGAGATGACTAAAGTAGTGGAGAGGGGAATTTATCCATAATATGGACCTCCAGAAGGCATTTGATAAAGTCCCACATAAAAGATTGTTAACTAGGGTAGAAGCCCATGGAATTGAAGGCAAATTATTGACCCTGTTTAGGTAATTGGCTGAGCAGCAGGAAGCAGAGAGTAGGGATAATGAGTAGTTACTCAAATTGGTAGGATGTGACTAGTGGTGTCCCGCAGGGATCTGTCTTGCGGCCTCAACTATTCACAGTATTTATTAACGACTTCGATGATGGCATAGAAAGTCATATATTCAAATTTGCCGAGGACTCAAAGATAGGCAGCATTATAGGCAGTGTAGATGAACGCATAACATTACAAAGGCATATTGATAGAGTAAGTGAATGGGCAAAACTGTGGCAAATGGATTTCAATGCAAGCAAATGTGAGGTCATCCACTTTCGACCTAAAAAGAGTAAAACAGGGTTTGTAAATGGTGAAAAGCTAAAAACAGTGGAGATCCAAAGAGACTTGGGGGGCCAGGTACATAAGTCATTAAAATATCATGAACAGATACAGAAAATAATCAAAAAGGCTAATTTTTTTTAGAAATAGGAGCAGGAGTAAGCCAGTTGGCTCCTCGAGCCTGCTTTGCCATTCAATAAGATCATGCCTGATCTGATCATGGGCTCAGCTACACTTCCCTGCCCGCTCCCCATTACCCTTTAATGGAATGCTGGCCTTTATATCTAGAGGACTAGAATACAAGGGGGTAGAAGTTATGTTGCAGCTGTACAAAACCCTGGTTAGACCACACCTGGAGTACTGTGAGCAGTTCTGGGCACTACATCTTAGGAAGGATATATTGGCCTTGGAGGGAGAGCAGCGTAAGTTTACCAGAATGATACTCGGACTTCAAGATTTAAGTTACGAGAAGACATTACACAAATTAGGGTTGTATTCCTTAGAATTCAGAAGGTTAAAGGATGATCTGATTGAAGTTTTCATGATATTAAGGGGGACAGATAGGGTAGATAGAGAGAGAAACTATTGGAGATTCTAGGACTAGGGGGCATAGTCTAAAAATTAGAGCCAGTCCTTTCAGGAGTGAAATTAAGAAACACCTAGACATAAAGGATTTCTTGTTGACTATCTTATATTGATAGTCTCTAGTTATGCTCTTCTGGCCTCTGGTTATGCTCTTCATGAGCTAATTGAATGGTGGCGGAACTGACTCGAGGGGCTCAATGACCTACTCCTGTTCCTTATACATCCCAACATTCGCCGAGAAATTTGAGAAGGCTGGAAACCTGCTGGTGCCACCACAGGTCGAAGTTAATGGCCGCCCGCAATAATAGCACAAGCAGCACTGGTATTTTAAATAACGCAGCGCAAAACCTTGAGTGCAACACTGTTTTTCCGACAGTAGTCTCAGCAGGAGGCCCAATGTAGCATGGCTGTAGCCTCCCTGGAGCAAGGTAGCAATAAAGCCAGCCTGTCATTTTAGAAAGCAGTGTCAATCCCCTAAAGGAGAACTGCCTTCTAAAATTAAAAAAATCATTTAAAAATAGGCAGTCTTTCGCCCTTAAAACTGAACTGCCTTCCGCACGAAAAAATGGTAAAGTGCTTCAGCACTAACACAAATGACTCAACAAGCCAGGGAAGGGGCACCCAGGGTTTCGCACATAGCACTCCAGCTTTGTGCAGGGGGTCAACACTGCAAGAGAGGTCCTCAACCCACAGGGGCTAGGAAGCCCTCCAGAAAGAATGATGTTGGATCAGATCACTGAGGCCATCAATGCCAGCAGTGTCACTCCCACTACCTGGCTCCAGTACCCAAAGAAGCTTCATGACCTCAGACCAGTGGTCAAGATCAGTGAATGCATCTTCAAAAGTCATCTCCTACTAACTGCACCACTAGCCTCAGACACTGGTCATTACACACAAATCTCTCCCAATCACTCAGCTACCAACAATCTGTATCAAACATGAGGCATACCTCACATTCCTAGCTTCACCTCACCCTTTGCAGGAGACAGCGCTGGCCATTCTTGGCAGGGGCATGCTTTGGCCAGCGGCGGGGCTGAAAAGATACAAGATGCTGGTTATCCTCCTTCTCACAACCAACTTCCCACTCCTCCCACAATATCTTCTGATTTACAGGGTGTTCATAGTGTAATCATTCAACTGTTGCTTTCCTGCCTTCCCCTCACCACAACTCTACCTTTGTGCCTTCCTCATTTCACACACCCAAGAAATCCAGCCTGCCCAGTCAGTGGCTGAACAAGAAGGAGGGGGAGGAGGAAGGAGGGAGTGGGAGGAGGAGGAGGAGGAGGAGGATGAGGGAGGAGGAGGAGGAGGATGAGGGAGGAGGATGAGGGAGGAGGAGGAGGAGGAGGATGAGGGAGGAGGAGGATGAGCAGAAGCAGAGTAGGAGCATCATCATCATCATCATCATAGGCAGTCTCTCGAAATCGAGGAAGACTTGCTTCCACTCCAAAAGTGAGTTCTCAGGTGACTGAACAGACCAATACGGGAATTACAGTCTCGGTCGCAGGTGGGACAGATAGTCGTTGGAGGAAAGGGTGGGCGGGGAGTCTGGTTTGCCGCACACTCCTTCCGCTGCCTGCGCTTGTTTTCTGCATGCTTTCGGCGACAAGACTCAAGGTGCTCAGCGCCCTCCTGGATGCTCTTCCTCCACTTAGGGTGGTCTTTGGCCAAGTGTCGGTGGGGATGTTGCACTTTATCAAGGAGGCTTTAAGAATGTCCTTAAAACGTTTCCTCTGCCCACCTGGGGCTCGCTTGCCGTGTAGGAGTTCCGAGTAGAACACTTGCTTTGGGAGTCCTATGTTTGGCATGTGAACAATGTGACTATATCCTGGAGTTCAGCCTCTGAATGTGCGCAGACGCAGGCGTCGTCTGCATACTGCAGCTCAACGACAGAGGTTGGGGTGATCTTGGACCTGGCCTGGAGGCAGCATAGGTTAAACAGCTTCCCACTGGTTCTGTAGTTTAGTTCCACTCCAGCGGGGAGCTTGCTGATTGTGAGGTGGAGCATGGTGGCGAGGAAGATTGAGAAGAGGGTTGGCGCGATGACACAGCCCTGTTTGACCCCAGTCCGGACGTGAATTGGGTCTGTAATGGATCCGTTGGTAAGGATCATGGCCTGCATGTCATCGTGAAGCAGGTGAAGAATGTTGACAAACTTTTGGGGCATCCGAAACAGAGGAGGACGCTCCATAGACCCTCACGGTTGACAGTGTCAAAGGCCTTTGTAAGATCGAAAAAGGCCATGTATAAGGAGATATATCACCAACGATGTCTCCGCAAGATCCTGCAAATCTCCGGGGAGGACAAGCGCACCAACATCAGTGTCCAATAACCCCAGTATTGAAGCACTGACCACACTCGATCAGCTTCGCTGGGCAGGCCACATCATTCGCATGCCAGATACAAGACTCCCGAAGCAAATGCTTTATGTGGAGCTCCTTCATGGTAAACGAGCCAAAGGAGGACAGCGGAAACATTATAAGGACACCCTCAAAGCCTCCCTGATAAAGTGCGACATCACCACTGACACCCGGGAGACCCTGGCCGAAGACCGCCCGAGGTGGAGAAAGTGCATCCAGGCTCAACGCAAAGAGCGTGAAGAGGCCAAGCGCAGACAGCGGAAGGAGCACGCGGCAAACCAATCCCACTGACCCCTTCCCTCGACGACTATCTGTCCCACCTGTTACAGGGTCTGTGGCTCTCGTATCGGACTGTTCAGCCACCAAAGAACCCGCTTTGGGAGTGGGAGTAAGTCTTCCCCGATTCGGAGGGACTGCCTATGATGATGATGATGATGAACAATGTGGCCCGCCCAACGGAGTTGGTCAAGTGTGGTCAGTGCTTCAATGCTGGGGATGTTGGCCTGATTGAGAACACTGACGTTGGTGCGTCTGTCCTTCCAGGGGATTTGCAGGGATCTTGCGGAGGCATCGTTGGTGGTATTTCTCCAGTGATTTGAGGTGTCTACTGTATATGGTCCATGTTTCTGAGCCATACAGGAGGGCAGGTATCACTACAGCCCTGTAGACTATAAGCTTGGTGCCAGATTTGAGGACCTGATCTTCGAACACTCTCTTCCTTAGGCAATCGAAGGCTGCGCTGGCGCACTGGCAGTGGTGTTGAACCTCGTCGTCGATGTTTGCCCTTGCTGATAATAAGCTCCCGAGGTATGGAAAGTGGTCCACATTGTCCAGGGCTGCACCGTGGATCTTAATGATTTAGGGACAGTGCTGTGTGGCAGGGTCAGGTTGGTGGAGGACCTTTGTCTTACGGATGTTTAGTGTAAGGCCTATGCTTTCATACGCCTCGGTGAAGATGTTGACGATGACCTGTAATATGTCCTTACTATACAGTATAAATGCTCACGAGGCCCATACTTGAGAGAAGGTCACTCTGTGACCAGTAAACTTTATTAGCCAGCACTGAAGTGATGAAGGTGGGTGGAGCTTTCCCATTTATACCTGAAAGTCCAGGTTAGGAGTGACTCCCACAAGTTCACCACCTAGTGGTCAATGTTTTCACGGTGTACAACTTATGTCAGTTTATCCATGGGTTATAATAACAGTTGAATACATGACATCACCTCCCCCATAAAGTCTTATTGGGATCACAGGTTAAGTCTCTCTGGTGGTTTACTCTCCCTTGTAGAGCGCCTGAGTTGGGGTTCCGGTTGTTGGGCGCTGGCCTGAGTGTCTGCTGTTTGCGGTGCCTCAGGTCTGTCCGGACTGCCCACAGTGACTGGGCTCGCCTCCACTTCGTTCCGGTGTTCGGTCACCTGTGGTGGAGTGAACTCTACATCGTGTTCTTCCTCTGCTTCTTCTATGGAATTGCTGAACCTCCTTTTAGTTTGATCCACGTGTTTGCGGCAGATTTGTCCATTGGTAAGTTTAACTACAAAAACCCATTCCCCTCTTTGGCAATCACAGTGCCTGCAAGCCATTTGGGCTCTGCAGCATAGTTGAGGACAAAGACAGGGTCATTGACATCAATACATCACGCCCTCGCATTCCCGTCATGGTAGTCACATTGTGACTGGTGCCTGCGCTCAACAATTTCTTTCATGGTCGGGTGTATAAGGGATAACCTGGTTTTGAGCGTCCTTTTCATTAGCAGCTCTGCGGGTGGAACCCCTGTGAGTGAGTGTGGTCGGGATCTATTGGCCAACAGGAGGCGTGATAAGCGGCTTTGTAGGGAATCCCCTTGGATTCTGAGCAGCAGAGCATCAAAGATGGCGGCGCCCAAGGAGCCTCGTGGAATCCTCCTGCATTAAAGATGGCGCCTTAAAAAGGAAATGCACCCAGGAGTCTTAAAAGGGCCTTACCAAGAGGTAGTCCCCACAAAGGTCTTATGTAAGGCAGAGCAAGTCTAAAATGAGCTATGTTAATGTGAGATGGTGAATTTATAATAAGAATTACTTTTTTAATGCTGAATGGCCACTGTATTTGTGTAAAATAATGGATGAAGTACAATTAATGATAAGGGCTAACAAGGAAATCAAGGATCCGTTACCAGTCAATAACTAGTTAATGTACTAGATAATATGTACCATACTAACGCACTGTCTATGCCTACCTGCTATCCGTTGGACAAGTGTGATGTTATGTAATGATGTGTGTATCGTTGTCCTGCGTCCTGGTGGGGGGGGAAGGTGATGTTATGTAATGATGTGTGTATCGTCCCAGTACCTTAAATGTAATGTAAGCACTATGCCACACCACAGAGGGCGCTGTGGTGGGAAACCTGGATGTACCTAGAACAGGCACTATATAAGGCTGACCACCACACCTGAGTGGCACTCGGAGCTGAACAATAAAGGACGAAGGTCACAGCAGTTAGATTTACACCAGATCTTGTGGAGTCAGTGATTTGTGTGCTACATACACCACACTCACAGTGTACAACTAGTCAGTTTATACATGGGTTACAATGACAGTTAAATACATGACATCACCTCCCCCCCCCCCCCCAATGTCTTATTGGGATCACAGGTTAAGTCTCTCTGGTGGTTTACGCTCCCTTGTAGAGCGCCTGAGTTGGGGCTCCGGTTGTTGGGCGCTGGCCTGAGTGTCTGCTGTTTGCGGTGCCTCAGGCCTGTCCGGACTGCCCACAGTGACTGGGCTCTCCTCCACTTGGTTCCGGTGTTCGGCCACCTGTGGAGGAGTGAACTCTACATCGTGTTCTTCCTCTGCTGCTTCTATGGGGTTACTGAACCTCCTTTTTGTTTGGTCCATGTGTTTGCGGCAGATTTGTCCACTGGTAAGTTTAACTCCCAGAATCCTATTCCCCTCTTTGGCAATCACAGTGCCTGCGAACCATTTAGGCCCTGCAGCGTAGTTGAGAACAAAGACAGGGTCATTGACATCAATACATCGTGCCCTCGCATTCCCGTTGTGGTAGTCACATTGTGACGGCCGCCTGCTCTCAACAATTTCTTTCATGGTCGGGTGTATAAGGGATAACCTGGTTTTGAGCGTCCTTTTCATTAGCAGCTCTGCGGGTGGGACCCCTGTGAGCGAGTGTGGTCGGGATCTATTGGCCAACAGGAGGCGTGATATGCGGTTTTGTAGAGAACCCCCTTGGATTCTGAGCATCCCCTGTTTGATTATCTGCACTGCTCGTTCCACCTGGCCATTTAAGGCCGGCTTGAATGGTACCGTTCTGAGATGGTTGATACCATTTCCTGCCATGAAGTCCTAGAATTCAATGCTTGTAAAGCACGGGCCATTGTCGCTGACCAAGACGTCCGGTAGACCATGGGCGGCGAACATTGCCCGTAGACTTTACTGTGGCAGAGGATGTGCTTGAATTAAGAATGTCACACTCGATCCATTTGGAGTAGGCGTCCACTACAACCAAAAACATTTTTCCCTTGAAAGGACCTGCGTAGTCCACATGGATGTGTGACCATGGCTTGGCGGGCCAGGACCAGGAGCTAAGGGGGCTTCCCTGGGCGCATTGCCCAGCTGGGCACACGTGTTGCACCTGCGAACACAAAGTTCCAGATCTGCATCTATCCCTGGCCACCAAACATGTGACCTGGCGATTGCCTTCATCATGACAATGCCGGGTGCTCATTGTGGAGTTCTCTGCTGAACACCTCTCTGCCCATCTGGGGCATGACTACTCGGTTTCCCCATAGTAGGCAATCGGTCTGAATCGAGAGTTCATCCTTATGCCTGTGAAATGGTTTAAATTCCTCAGGGCATGCCCCGTACGTGGCTGCCCAGTCCCCATTCAGGACACATTTCTTGACTAAAGACAGTAGTGGGTCTCTATTTGTCCAGACTTTGATCTGATGGGCTGTCACGGGTGAGCCTTCGCTTTCGAAAGCTTCAACAGCCATGACCATCTCAGCAGCATGCTCGGTTGCCCCCTCGGTGGTGGCTAGTGGGAGCCTGCTGAGTGCATCGGCGCAGTTTTCAGTGCCCGGTCTGTGCCGAATTGTATAGTCATAGGCGGTTAGCGTGAGTGCCCACTCCTGTATGCAGACCGATGCATTTGCATTTATGGCCTTGTTGTCGGCCAAAAGGGACGTTAGGGGTTTGTGATCTGTCTCCAGCTCAAATTTCCTGCCAAACAGGTACTGATGCATTTTTTTTACTGCATATACACAAGCAAGTGCTTCCTTTTCCACCATCCCATAACCCCTTTCTGCTTGGGACAGACTTCTGGAGGCATAAGCTACCGGCTGTAACTGACCCTTGGCATTAAAATGCTGCAACACACACCCAACCCCATAGGACGACACATCGCACGTTAAAACAAGTTTCTTACATGGGTCATATATGGGTCATATAGTGTTAACAGATTGTTGGAGCATAACAAATTGCGTGCTCTATCAAAAGCATTTTCCTGGCTGTCTCCCCAGACCCATTTGCGACCTTTGCATAGGAGCATGTGTAGCGGCTCTAACAGCGTGCTCAATTTGGGAAGAAAGTTACCAAAATAGTTAAGGAGCCCCAGGAACGAACGCAGCTCCGTCGTGTTGCGGGGTCTGGGTGCTCTCTGGATCGCTTCCGTTTTGGACGCAGTAGGTCTGATCCCATCTGCTACCCTCATCCCCCGGAATTCTACCTCTGTAGCTAGGAAGACACACTTTGCCTTTTTCAGTCGCAGCCCTACCCGGTCCAGTCTGCGTAGCACCTCCTCCAGGTTGTGGAGGTGTTCTTCAGTATTGCAACCCGTGATGAGGATGTTGTCTTGAAAAACCACCGTCCCTGGAATCGACTTGAGGAGGCTTTCCATGTTTCGTTGAAAGATCGCGGCGGCTGAGCGAATCCCGAACGGACATCTGTTGTACTCAAACAACCCCTTGTGTGTCGTGATGGTGGTCAGCTTTTTTGACTCACTTGCCAGCTCCTGGGTCATGTAAGCTGAGGTCAGGTCCAATTTTGAAAAAAGTTTGCCACCGGATAACGTCGCAAAGAGGTCCTCCACTCTCGGTAGCGGGTACTGGTTTTGGAGTGACACCCGATTGATGGTGGCCTTGTAATCACCACATATCCTGACCGACCCATCCGCCTTGAGCACCGGCACAATCGGGCTCACCCAGTCACTGAATTCGACTGGCGAGATGCTGCCTTCCCTCAGCAGGCGGTCCAATTCGCATTCTATCTTTTCCTGCATCACGTATGGTACCGCTCTGGCCTTGCGGTGTACTGGCCTGGCATCTGGGTTTATGTGAATCACTACCTTGGTCCCCATGAAAGTACCAATGCCGGGTTGGAATAATAAGTCAAATTTGTCCAGGACCTGTGAGCATGATACTCGCTCCACAGAAGAAATTGCATTGACATCGCCCCATTTCCAGTTCATGACAGCAAGCCAACTCCTCCCCAGTAATGCGGGACGGTCCCCCGGGACAAGCCAGAGTGGCAACCTGTTCTCTGAATCTTTGTGGGCCACAGCTACCGCGGCGCTGCCTAGCACCAGAATGATCTCCTTTGTATATGTCCGTAGCTGTACGTTAATTGGCAATAATTTTGGCCTCCTGGCCTTGGACGCCCACAACTTGCCGAACTGTTTGATACTCATCAGGGACTGGCTGGCCCCCGTGTCTAGCTCCATTGATACTGGGATGCCATTGAGGAGCACTTTCATCATTATCGGTGGCGTCCTGGCGTATGAACTGTATCTGTGCTCCACATGAACTCGCTGAACTTCAGCTTCCAGCGATTTCCCCCAGTGTTCATTTGGCCTCGTAGGGCTTACATCGGGCCCGTCCTCCTCGTGCATCAACCTGCCTGCAGGCTTCCTGCACATACGTGCCAAGTGACCGCTGACGTTGCAGTTTCTGCAGGTATATTGCTGATAGCTGCAAGCTCTGGCTGGGTGTTTGCCTCCACACCTCCAACATGAGCCATTGTTGCAAACAAAAGGTCCATTTCCAGTCAATCGTCTCTGACTGTCTCTGTAACTGCGCTTAAGCGCACCATTGACAGGTGTTGATGGCCCCATTACTGACCGCATTGTCCCTTGTGATGGCATGAATCGCCGTTCAGCTAGCTATTGTCTCTGTTGAATTCCTCCTTTGGGTTCAACTACATGTCCGATTGCTCCTGTCTGCCTGGAGAACTGTGTGCCGCCTTAACAATGTTGATTCCCTGTCCATTTGCTGCATTTAAAGCCAAGATTTTTGTCAAACATCTATCTGGTCTCTTCCTCCCAAGATAAATGTCTGGGCCATCAAAGCCGCCGTTTCCAGGATCACGTACTTGGTCTCAATCAGTTTCCGGAAAACCCCAGCGTGCCCGATGCCCTCAATAAAAAAGTCAAGCAGCATCTCCGCTCTGCATGCATCTGGGAACTTACATAGGCTCGCCAGTCACCGGAGGTCTGCCACGAAGTCTGGAATGCTTTGCCCTTCTCGCCGCCGGTGCGTGTAAAACCGGTGTCTCGCCATGAACATGCTGCTCGCCGGTTTAAGGTGTTCCCCGATCAACTTACTGAGCTCTTCAAAAGTCTTGTCCGCCGGCTTCTCTGGCGCTAGAAGATCCTTCATCAGAGAGTACGTCCTGGATCCACAAACCGTCAGGAGATGAGCCCTGCGTTTGTCGGCCAAATCCTGTCCCAGCCATTCCTTCGTGATGAAACTTTGCTGTAGTCTCTCAATAAAATCATCCCAATCATCACCAACACAGTATCTCTCGTCTGTGCTGCTAATGGCCATGCTCGTGTGGTTTAAATTCCAGTTCTCGCTGTCAATAATATGGCCTTACTATACAGTATAAATGCACACGAGACCCATACTTGAGAGAAGGTCACTCTGTGAGCAGTAACCTTTATTAGCCAGCACTGAAGTGATGAAGGTGGGTGGAGCTTCCCCTTTTAAACCTGAAAGTCCAGGTTAGGAGTGTCTCCCACAAGTTCACCATCCAGTCAATGTTCTCACAGTGTTCAACTTAGGTCAGTTTATCCATGGGTTACAATGACAGTTGAATACATGACAACCTGGAGTTCAGCCTCTGAATGTGCGCAGATACAAGCGTCGTCCACGTACTGTAGTTCGACGACAGAGAATGGAACGGTCTTGGATCTGACTTGGAGGCGATGAAGGTTGAACAGGTTCCCACTGGTTCAATAGTTTAGTTCCACTCCAGCGGGGAGCTTGTTGCGTGTGAGGTGGACCATTGCAGTAAGGAAGATTGAGAAGAGGGTTGGAGTCATGACGCAGCTGTGCTTGACCCCGATTCGGACGTTGATTGGGTCTGTGGTGGATCCATTAGTCAGGATCACGCATTGCATGTCATTGTGAATTAGGCGGAGGATGGCGACAAACTTTTTGGGGCAGCCGAAATGGAGGAGGACGCTCCATGGTCCCTCGCAGTCAACAGTGTCAAAGGCCTTTGTAAGGTCAAAGAAGGGCATGTACAAAGGTTGGTGCTGTTCCCTGCATTTCTCTTGCGTGGGAACCAGGGTAAGACATTTAGGACCGAGATGAGGAGAAACTTCTTCACCCAGAGAGTGGTGAACCTGTGGAATTCTCTGCCACAAAAAGTTGTTGAGGCCAATTCACTAAATATATTCAAAAGGAGTTAGATGTAGTCCTTACTACTAGGGGGATCAAGGAGTATGGCGAGAAAGCAGGAATGGGGTACTGAAGTTGCATGTTCAGCCATGAACTCATTGAATGGCGGTGCAGGCTCGAAGGTCCGAATGGCCTACTCCTGCACCTATTTTCTATGTTTCTATGTTTCTAAGTTGCAATTCTCTTGCAGGAACAACACTGTCACTCGACTTCATCGCCTTCAAGCCAGATCCAAGACCGTCCCATCCAGACACAGCTCCTTGAGGTCGTACTGCAGTGTCTCCCACGGAGGGTGCATCATCAGCAACTCCAAGCGTACCCAGCACCAATGCAGATACATACTCCTCCATTTCGGCTTCCCCAAAGGTTTGTCGCCATCCTCCGCCTGCTCCATGAGGGCATGCAAGCCATGATCCTGACCAACAGATCTACCACAGACCCAATCAACGTTCGAACCGGGGTCAAGCAGGGCTGCGTCATCGCGCTAACCCTCTTCTCGATCTTCCTCGCTGCAATGCTCCACTTCACACTCAACAAGCTCCTCGCTGGAGTGGAACTAAACTATAGAACCAGTGGGAACCTGTTCAACCTTCGTCGCCTCTAGGCCAGATCCAAGACCATCCCATCCTCTGTCGTCGAATTACAGTGCTCCATAGAATAGTGTTGTCACCTCGTGTCTTACACTCTACAAGTGAGCAAGAGCAGATGGTGTTGACAGAGATAGCAGTGGAAACTCCTCGCCAGAGGGGGCAGGACACTCCAAGCTCTGCTGAGCTGCATGCAAATGCTGAGCCTTGGGAGCCATCGAGACAAAGTGGAGGGGCAGCAACAATTGCATGAGGGTCTGGCATATTTTGCAGACATGTTGTCTACAAATGTGCAGCGAATGGAGGAGTCCGTCTTCAACCTGAGCAGCAGCATTTCGCAGGTGCTGGCAATGATGTGCTCTTCCATGAAAAGGATAGCCACCTGCATGGAGCAGCTAATGCGGCAATCACATGAGCGCATGCTAGCTGTGGACAGCAGATGGCAGACGCTCATAGACCTCGGGTGAAAAATTGAAGGAACAGTGCCACCCATTAGCGCCACGCTGTCAGTGCCACTTGAGAACTTGATTGGAGGTTTACTGGCGGCACTACCAGTTAGTGCTGTGCACTCTAGCATCACCCACTTGGTGACGTAATGCACGTGCAACACCCTGGTAGCGTCGTGGTCGGGAACTTCAATGGATTTGCCTGCCTTAGCGCCTGGCGCTGATCGTGCCAGAGAAAGCAGGCTTCCCCAGTTTCCAGTGCCACAACTTCATTTGCGCTCCCGCGCTAGAGCCCCATGATTCAACATTAGCGCCCTAAGAGGAGTGTGCCCTTAGCACTCCACTCCCCTCTTAAGACACTAAAAATCAATATCCCGGTTGGAGACGATAAACATCGCCCGATGTTAAAGTTAGCGACCAGGCGATGTTACCGCCTCAAACCGATCAATAACCAATTTTTCCCCTTTTATTTCTAGGAGGGAAATAAACATAGACTTGGGCGTTCATTGTCCCATTGCTTTGCAGCAAAGCACTCTCCAGCTCCTTGCTAGCAGGAAAGTGCGGGTGGCCCATGAGAGGGATGATGTTGATATGGAAGTGGGGGCTTTACCAAAAGCGCTCCCACTTCTCTCCTATTGCCTCCCATCAGTCAGAGCCCCACATACTTTGTCGGAAACAGTAGCATAGTGGTAATGTTACTGGACTAGTAATCCAGAGCCCTGGACCAATGATCCAGAGATGTGAGTTCAAATCCTACCACAGCAGCTGGGGAATTTAAATTCAATGAATTCAATAAATCTGAAATAAAAAAGCTAATGTCAGTAATGGTTACCAGGAAACTATCTGATTGTCGTAAAAACCCATCAGATTCTCTAATGCCCTTTAGGGAAGGAAATCTGATGTCCTTACCTGGTCTGGCCTATACTACTGACCGAGCTGGCCAAGTCCTGAAGGACATAGGTGTCAGACTGGGACTGAGGCAGGTGGTGAGAGGACCTACACGAGGGAAAAACCTACTTAATCCTTGTCCTCATCCAATCTACCTGTTGCAGATGCATCTGTCCATGACAACAGTGACCACCACTACCACAGTCATTGTGGAGACCAAGTCCTGTCTCCACACTGAGGACACCCACCATCATGTTGTGTGGCACTACAACTGTGCTAAATGGGACAGATTCAGAACAGATCTAGCAGCTAAAAACTGAGCATCCATGAGGCGCTGTGGGGCAGCAGCAGAATTGTATTCCACCACAATCTGTAACTTCATGGCCCAGCATATCCCTCACTCTAGCATTACCATCAAGCCAAGGGACCAATTTGGTTCAATGAGGAATGCAGAAGAGCATGTCAGGATCAGCACCAGGCTTACTTAAAAATGAGGTGCCAACCTAGGGAAGCTGCATCACAGGACTATACATGCATGCTAAAAAGCGGAAACAGCATGTCATAGTCAGAGCTAAGCGATCCCACAACCAACGGATCAGATCAAAGTCCTGCCACATCCAGTTGTGAATGGTGGTGGATCATTAAACAACTAACAGGAGAAGGAGACGCCATGAATATCCCCATCCTCTATGATGGCGGAGCCCAGCACGTGGATGCCAAAGACAAGGCTGAAACGTTTGCAACCATCTTCAGCCAGAAGTGCTGAGTGGTGGATCCATATTGGCATTCTTTTGAGGTCCTCACCATCACAGAAGCCAATCTTCAGCCAATTCGATTCACACCACGTGATATCAAGAAACGGCAGAGCACACTGGATGCAGCAAAGGCTATGGGCCCCTACAACATCCCGGCTGTCATGCTGAAGACTTCTGCTCCAGAACTAGCCATGTCTCTAGCCAAGCTGTTCCAGTACAGCTACAATACTGGTATCTACCTGACAATGTGGAATACTGCCCAGGTATGTCCTGTCCAAAAAAAGCAGGACAAATCCAATCCGGCCAATTACTGCCCCATGAGTCTACTCTCAGTCACCAGCAACGTGATGGAAGGTGTCGGCGACAGGGCTATCAAGCGGCACTTACTCACCAATAACCTGCTCACCGATGCCCAGTTTGGGTTCCGCCAGGACCACTTGGCTCCAGACCTCATTAAAGCCTTGGTCCAAACATGAACAAAAGAGCTGAATTCCAGAGGTGAGGTGAGAGTGAATGCCCTTGACATCAAGGCAGCATTTGACTGAGTGTGGCATCAAGGAGCCCTCGTAAAACTAATGTAAATGTTAATCAGGGGTAAAATTCTCCACTGGCTGGAGTCATACCTAGCACAAAGGAAGATTGTTGTGGTGGTTGGAGGTCAATCATCACAACCCCAAGACATCGCTGCAGGAGTTCCTCGGGGTAGAGTCCTGGGCCCAACCATCTTCAGCTGCTTCATCAATGACTATCCTTCCATCATAAGGTCAGAAGTGGGGATGTTCGCTTATGACTGCACAGTGTTCAGTGCCATTCGCAACCCCTCAGATAATGAAGTAGTCCATGCCCACATGCAGCAAAACCCGGACGACATTCAGGCTTGGGCTGATAAGTGGCAAGTAACATTCACGCCACACAAGTGGCTATCTCCAACAAGCGAGAATATAACCACCACTCCTTGACATTTAACGGCATTACCATCGCTGAAACCCCCACCATCAACATCCTGGGGGTCACCATTGACCAGAAACTTAACTGGATCAGCCCCACATAAATACCGTGGCAACAAGAGCAGGTCAGAGGCTGGGTATTCTGTGGTGAGTGTCTCACCTGACTCCCCAAAGTCTTTCTACCATCTATAAGGCACAAGTCAGGAGTGTAATGGAATACTCTCCACTTGCCTGGATGAATGCAGCTCCAACACTCAAGAAGCTCGACACAGGACAAAGCAGCCTGCTTGATTGGCACCCCATCCACCACCTTAAACATTCACTCTCTCCTCCACCGACGTACCGTGGCTACAGCGTGTGCCATCTACAAGATTCCCTGAATCGGCTCGTGCTGTACTTTGCAATGGTATGCCACTATACTGCCCGTGGCCACCGCTCCTTTTATGACCCTGACCTGCCGCTGGTGTTTCCTCGCAGGTCGGGGCCGCTATGCCACGATATGTGTGTGCCCTAGGTCCATGCAGTAGAGCTGGTCTCCAGTTGTCTTGATTAATCCTTGCCACTGGACCAAGACTGTCAAGCCTGTGTGGTGCCTGGTGTGCAACGGCCACCACACGTTAAAAAAAATTCAAGCACAGGCATCTTCCACCCTTCAATATGCAGTTCGGGACCTGGAATATCAGGTTCTTCATTGAAACACGTGTGAACTCATCCCTTTTTGGTGTAGATGCAAGTCATCCTCGATACGAGGAACTGCCTAAAAAGGACTGCAGCAACTTGCCAGGGCTTCTTCAGCAGCACCTCCCAAACACGCGACCTCTACCACCTAGAAGGACAAGGGCAGCAGGCGCATAGGAACACCATTACTTCCACATTCCCCTCCAAGTTACATACATCCTGATTTGGAAGTATATCTTCATCGTCACAGGGTCGAAATCTTGGAATTCCCTCCCTAACAACACTGTGGGTGTACATTCACCACATAGACGGCAGCTTCCCAAGAGCGATTAGGGATGGGCAATAAATGCTGGCCTTGCCAGCGACGCCCACATCCCATGAACCAATTTGAGGATCCTGATGGCCGCGTCTGACCCTGTATAGTTGCAGGAGGAGCAGACTTTGGCAGAGCCTTCACAGGCTCCAAATCCCAGAATACATCTGCCAAAAGTGTCTAACAAGTTGCATCAGGAAACTGAGCAGCCTGTCTCGATCTCTGCTAAGCCATAGGGGCTGCACCTCGTAGAAGCACTAGGAAAAGAAAAAAGGCACAAAAGCAGATGCACAAGGGTGTGGCTGGCGGTGGGCCTGATCTTGGGCCGATTCTGAGGACCAAGGTGAGACAGTATAAGCAGCACCCATGCTGATGTAGTAGATGGCAGGTGGAGATGAATGGGCCAATCCCTCAACGTTGTGATACTGAGCAGTAATGTGGTGAGTGGCTTCCGAAGTTTCAGAAATGACCTGCAAACTGCTGACACTGAAATCTGTGGTCAAATTGGAGTGAGCAAGAGCCTTTCCATGAGGCAAAATGTTGAAGTATTTATGTGCTTTTCCCAACTCTCAATGAATGCACTTGCCAATGGCCACTGAGCCTCCGCCTCCGCCTTCCCTTCATAGGCGACATTCGTGAGCTGCATCAATCCCGTGCTCAAACAGTAAAAGTCAAAAGCTGGTGTTTAAAATGCTCTGAAGGGTTTCTCAATGAGGTCGCATGTCTCTGCCAATCAGGTCTGTGTCGCGCCTTCAAATCCGCCGAAGTTAAATGCGCAAGGTGGTGGGATGATGGCCAGTTCCCGACGCACCCGCAATTTCCGGGATTTTTGCTACTGAGCCGTCTCCAAATCCGCATACTCGGCAACGGGAAAATTCCAGCCAGAATCTGCATTTGGAATTATTTTTTTTAAATAGATGAGAACCATCCTTTTTTGTTGCGCTGTGTCTTATTTTTCAGTTTTTGCTCCCCAATTTGTGGAGGACTACCATGATTCATCATACCTTCTTAGTTTCATTAAACCTCTTCTTACACTCTTCTGTACTTTTGGTAGAACAGAATGTTTGATTTTAGTGCTTTTGACTCCTTTCCTCCATGCATAGCATCCCCATTTCTTAACAAATTCTCTTACGGAGATTTAACCTGTCTTCCTAATGTGGCTTCTTGGTTAGTTTGCATAGCTTTATGGAGATGTGCCAGCAGAACTAAGCCAGATTTGTTACAGAGGCTAAGTAAGATTAAGATCATTTCTAGTCATTATCATTGGATAGTTAAATATTCAAGATCCTACAGATTATAAAAAGAAAGGTTTATATTGATATAGCGCCTTCCATGACCACCAGACATCTCAAAGCTCTTTACAGCCAATGAAGTACTTTTGGAGTGTAGTCACTGTTGTAATGTGGGAAACACGGCAGCCAATTTGCACACAGCAAGCTCCCACAAACATCAATGTGATAATGACTAGATAATCTGTTTTTGTTATGGTGATTAAGGGACAAATATTGGCCAGCACAACAGAGATAACTCCCCTGCTCTTCTTCGACATAGTGCCATGGGATCTTTTACATCCACTTGAGAGAGCAGATGGGGCCTCGGTTTGACGTGTTATCTGAAAGACAGCACCTCCACTCCCTCAGCACTGCACTGGAGTGTCAGCCTAGATTTATGTGCTCAAGTCCCTGGAGTGAGACTTGAACCCATAACCTTCTGACTGAGGGGTAAGTGTGCTACCCACTGAGCCACAGCAAGACGAGATGAACATAGTCACTTATTCTGCAGCACGAGGGCATAGCCTCAACCATGGAAGAGGGCGGATGAAAAGTTAAGATTTAATTACTTTATGCAGAGAGTGGTGAATGTATAGTATAGCTGCCAAGAGGGTAGTGAGGGCTGATTATATCAGCAAATTCAAGAGAGCATTGGATAAGTACCTAATGAACAATTGATAGTGGGGTATGAGAGGTATCATGAGAGATGATATTTCATAAAAACTGGAACTAGCCAGATGGACTTTCCCAGTCCAGTACAGTCCTGAGTGATTTAATGCTGGCAGCAAATTACCAAGAGGGAAAACAAATGATATCCTTACAAGTTTGTACATATATCTCGAGAAATGCTTCACCACCTCCGCACCAAATAATTTTCCTCATTTTCAATGAAGGTTGCAATCTTTGTTCTTACATGTCACCATGTTGTGTATAAATATTGCTTTTAATTTAATAACTGGCATGTCATCTACATTTGGTGAACAGAAACGCCAATATCATTAGAAACAGACAGGTGTTAGTATTGATTCCATTTTTAAAATGAGCCAACAGCAGGGGAAAAGATCCTCTTGAGCTGTAGTTTGTGAAGTTATTATTTTCCTTATAATTTAACATTTGGCGATTCCTGCAAATAGATATTCTTCATTTCATATTTTTCACTGGAAACCTTTTTCTGACATTATCAGGCTGCAACTATTGGCACCATTAGGCCTCAATAGGCAATATCCAAGAAATGTAACTACGCAACAACAACTTGCATTTCTATTGCCCCTTTAACATAGCAACAGGAAGCATATGCACAGTAGCAAGTCCCATCCAATTTATCATTTCATATCAAAGATGTTTAAAATTCTAACATTGCTTCTGTCCCAGTATGTTGGTAAAAGTATGATAAATAACTGGACCAGTGGAATCAGCAAAATAATTTGCCGGTGAATACAACTACAGAACTCATCCATCCTTTTGACTTGAGACTTATGCAACTCATTCGACAGATTATTATGTGCTTTCCAATTAAATAAATCTGCATACAGATTATCATTGAAATGGAACATCACTCAGAAATATATTTTTCTGGAAATAAAAATGCAGTACATGAGACAAATTGCAAATTCATCAAACTATTTCAGTATGATACTTATGTGTAAATTTTGAGTCAAGCCCAGTTTCAGTGAGGATGAAGCTGATTTGGTCAAATTGTTTTGCACAGATGCCACTTGTGTTCAGTCCTTAATTATTACCTGAATATGGCAATGATTAAGGCACTGGCCTGCAATCCAGCATCCTTCACATTGTCATGTATGTACATTCTGTTTGTAGCCACCAAATGGCGTCATTGTTAGAGGCCACTGAGCAGCACGCACATGGTGCTACTCAGGTATAAAAGGCCAGTCATTTTGAGAGTCAGGTACTTTGGGCCGCAATAAAGCAGAGCCAAGGGTGTGCCTTGTTCAGTTAAACAGTACTCAATTTGTACCTCTACTGCATACATAACACACACCCAAATATGTCAGATACTAATTAGATTAAGCATGCTGGAACTTCATTTGACGCAGGCTTCTGCTGATTTTCTCCTCCAATCCACTTATTACCAATGGCTTAAGACGCCTGTCAAGGATTTTAGTAATAACCTGCTGACCTGAATCAGGTTTATCCTGTATCATGTACTGTTCCCAAATTGACAATGAAACATTTATTCAGACCACTTTCAGGTTCATTATTTGAATCTTCATTATAGTATTATGTGGTAGCTTCAATTAGCAGGCTGCCTCTCAAAGGGGTTAATCCCAGAGCTATTTGTACATACAACTGTGTGTTCCTGCATCACTGGATATAGCATGGATGCATATAACACACATGTGTCAACTGCTGTGTTCAGTGTGTGTAAATTAGCATGCAGGAATATGTGATTTTCTGTTAGATGTACACGGTGAATATAATGCATGTCATTCAGAACACATTTGAGGTGATGGGCTGAACAGGACCGATATTTCAGTGACTCTTTTGTTTCTTGTCAATTTTCTCTCCATCCCTCCTTTCTCAAAGATGTTGTTCCTCAAGTTTACCTTGAGCTTCATTGGAACAGTGTAGGAGACCGAAGACAGAGAGAGGTCAGAGTGCAAGTGGAGTGAAGAATTAAACTGACAGGCGACCATAAGCTCATGGTCATGCTTGCAGACTTGCAAAGTGGTCACCCAATCTGCGTTTGTTCTCTCCAGTGTAGAGGAGAGCACATTGTGAGCAACAAATACAGTATACTAAATTGAAAGAAGTACAAGTAAATCGCTGTTTCACCTGGAAGGAGTGTTTGGGGTCCTGGACGGTAGGAAGGAAAGAAGTAAAAGGGCAGGTGTTGCATCTCCTGTGCTTGCACGGGAAGATGCCATGGGAAGGGGAGGATGTGTTGGGCTGATTGAGGACTGGCCTGTTTCTGTGCTGTATATTCTTTGTAATTCTACTTATTTCTCTATATAGCATTTCTTAGGCTAATGACTTAACTGAATGCAAACCCGTGATTAAACTGGGGGGTTTACTGAACTATATAGCTCAGTTGCTCACTAAATAAAGACTCTGACCCATAGGAGTCGAATAAACATTCACGTCGCCTTGCCTCTAACTGGAGTCCTGCATGAAATGTACCTCAGAATTGAATTTGCATTTTGTTACAGCATAGAATTCAAAGAAATTATCCTGAAAGTTGAGGTTGGATTTAGACAGAGGTCAGGTTCGCTCTGACCTTTGATTATACTTGTGTTGGGGCTTCAGTAATGTCTCTACAAAGAAAACAACAAATTCAAGGAAGAAGAAGGACTTACAATTATATAAAACCTTTCACAACCTCATATAGGAACAAGAGTAGGCAATTCAGCCCCTCGAGCTTGTTCCGCCATTCAATTAAATCATGGCTGATTTGTATCTTATCTCCATTTACCCGCCTTGGTTCCGTAACCCTTAATACCCTTGCCTAACAAAAATCTATCCACCTAAGTTTCGAACTTTTCAATTGAAACCAGGACCACCGGATGCCCAAAGCACTTTACAGCCAATTAAGTACTTTTGAAGTGCAGTCACTATTGTAATGCAGGGAAAAGCAACAGCCAAGCAAGCTCCCACTAAAGCAATGTGATAATAAAAGAAAGACTTGGATTTATACAGTGCCTTTTACTGTTATGTATGCAAACCTCACCAATGTGTTAGACTTGCTACTAGGGGGCACACGTGTGGGAGACCTAAGGGTCACCTGTGCATCCTGGGGCAAGCAGGTATAAAAGACAATCCACTATGCTGCTGCCTCACTTTGCAGTTAGATTAAAGAGACCAATGTCACAATGGTTTGAGCTTACAACACAGTCTCATGGAGTTATTCTGAACTTAACAACTGGAGACGAGTTACAGATCACGAACCTTCACGCAGCTGCCATTGGTATTCTTGAGAGATTTGTTGAGGGTGATGATTGGGAAGCCTTCGTTGAGCGTCTCGACCAGTACTTTGTGGCCAATGAGCTGGACACGGCTGATACGGCGGTCAAGCGCAGGGCGATTCTCCTCACCGTATGTGGGTCTTCGATATATGGCACCAGTCAAACCAACGGACAGTACTTACACAGAGCTGTTTTCGCTGGTTTGGGAACAACTCAAGCCAAGGGAGAGCATCCTAATGGCCAGGTATCGCTTTTACACGCACCATCGCTCCAAGGGCCAGAACGTGGCGAGCTTTGTCGCTGACCTAAGACAGACGGGCCCCCCTGCAAAATTGTTAACGAAGAGAGCACTCAAAACCAGGCTCTCCTTAGTCCATCCGGATCTCAATGATCACGTAGAAACCCAGCGGCACCAGCAGAACGTGTGCCACGATCGCGCGGCTGTATCGCGTGACATTGAGGTTAATGATCTGGTGTTTGTTCTCAATTACAGTCATGGTCCCAAATGGATTGCTGGCACTGTTTTAGCCAAGGAGGGCAATAGAGTGTTTGTTGTTAAATTGTTGAATGGGCAAACGTGCAGAAAGCACTTGGATCAGATCAAACTGCGATTCTCTGACAACTAAGAACAGTTTGAAGAAGACTTTACCATCTATGATCCACCAACACACACCCAACCAGCAATTGACCTCACTATCAACCACGAGGATGAACCCACCATGCCCGACAGTCTGATCAGACCAGCCGTGCTGCCATGCAGCAATGATCCGACCAACTCACCCATGCCAGGACTTCAACTCAGGCGATCAACCCGGGAACGCAGAGCGCCAGATCGCCTCAACCTGTAAATAACTTGTACATGAGACTTTGGGGGGAAAGTGATGTTATATATGCAAACCTCACCAATGTGTAAGACTTGCCACTAGGGGGAACACCTGTGGGAGATCTAAGGGTCACCTGTGCACCTTGGGGCCAGCAGGTATAAAAGGCAATCCAACATGCTGATGCTTCACTTTGGAGTTAGATTAAAGTGACGAAGGTCACACTGGTTTGAGCTTACAACACAGTCTTGTGGAGTTATTCTGAACTTAACATTCACAACCACCGGATGTTTCAAACGCTTTACAGGCAATGAAATACTTTTTTTTTTAAAGTGTAGTCACTGTTGTAATGTACTAAATGCAGCAACCAATTCGCGCACAACCAAGCTCCCACAAACAACAACATGATAAAGCCCAGATAATTTGTTTTAGTGACGGCGATTGAAAGATAAATATTGGCCAGGAACCAGGGAGAACTCCTCTCAATTGAACAATGAGTAGATAATCAAAAATTTCACATAGACGTGAAGATAATTTTCAGTATCTTCATTTACTGTAGAGTACAACATAGTCATTGACTTAAGTTTGTTCCATCAGGTAACATTTATCAATATATATATATGCTTTTAATATAACATAGTGCTGAAACGATATGAGTTATTAGTATACAATTAGTAAGTTTCAAGGTCAAGACTTAGATTTCGTTGGATTCTGTACATTCTATTTTTACATTTTTATCTGGCATTTCATAAATCTTCTCTACAATTAATTTATATTTAACTAATATTTCCTAATGTTGTATCCCATTTCCAGCATCTCAGCTTTCATACTGTCAACATACAGTTAGGAGGACAGGTTCTGTTTAGTTATTAAATTCTCCACAGCGCTAAATCAATCAAAAGATGTCCTTTGTTGGCTAGCATAGGTCTCACACACATTGTCCATTCCCTTCATATGGAGTACTGTGGTCTTGGGTTTGAATTGCAACCTTTACTGACATTCACAATAAATTATTATGTACTGTTGCATTGTTTGTACTTGACTGGGCCATGAGATGAAGCAGTTCATGTTGGCAATGCAGTTACCTCAGATTACCATGATTGTGCTGCCCTCCAACCTGCAGGAAAACAATATGGGAAGTTTGAAAATGTTATATAAGAACATAAGAAATAGGAGCAGGAGTAGAGCCTGCTCTGCCATTTAATACGATCATGGCTGATCCGATCATGGACTCAGATCCACTTCCCTGCCCGCTCCCCATAACCCCTTAATACCTTATCGGTTAAGAAACTGTCTATTTCTGTCTTAAATTTATTCAATGTCCCGGCTTCCATAGCTCTCTGAGGCAGCGAATTCCACAGATTTACAACCCTTTGTGGGAAGGAATTTCTCCTCATCTCAGTTTTAAATGGACGGCCCCTTATTCTAAGATTATGCCCCTAGTTCTAGTCTCCTCTATCAGAGGAAACATCCTCTCTGCATCCACCTTGTCAAGCCCCCTCATAATCTTATATGTTTCGATAAGATCACCTCTCATTCTTCTAAATTCCAATGAGTAGAGGCCCAACCTCCTCAACCTTTCCTCATAAGTCTACCCCCTCATCTCTGGAATCAACCTAGTGAACCTTCTCTGAACTGCCTCCAAAGCAAGTACCGTATATACTCGCGTATCCTGCGATCTCGCGTATCATGCGACCCCTAAATTTTCGTCCCCAAAACATGATTTTACCATATATCTCATGTATCATGCGAGTCACTTTTTTGAGATCGAATACAGACCTTAACATGAAACATCGAGTGGATTCTGCTCTCTCTCCGTGCTCTCTCTCCGTACTCTCTCCCCGTACTCTCTCTCCGTGCTCTCTCTCTGTACTCTCCCCCCCCCGACCTCCGCGACTCTCTCTCCCCCCCGACCTCCGCGACTCTCTCTCCCCCCCGACCTCCGCGACTCTCTCTCCCCCCCCGACCTCCGCGACTCTCTCCCCCCCCGACCTCCGCGACTCTCTCTCCCCCCCCCGACCTCCGCGACTCTCTCCCCACCGACCTCCGCGACTCTCTCTCCACCGACCTCCGCAACTCTCTCTCCCCCCCCAACCTCCGCGACTCTCTCTACCCCCCCGACCTCCGCGACTCTCTCTCCCCCGCCGACCTCCGCGACTCTCTCTCCCCCCCGACCTCCGCGACTCTCTCCCCCCCCGACCTCCGCGACTCTCTCCCCACCGACCTCCGCGACTCTCTCTCCCCCCCGACCTCCGCGACTCTCTCTCCCCCCCAACCTCCGCGACTCTCTCTCCCCCCCAACCTCCGCGACTCTCTCCCCCCCCCGACCTCCGCGACTCTCTCTCCCCCCCGACCTCCGCGACTCTCTCTCCCCCCCAACCTCCGCGACTCTCTCTCCCCCCCCAACCTCCGCGACTCTCTCTCCCCCGCCGACCTCCGCGACTCTCTCTCCCCCCCGACCTCCGCGACTCTCTCCCCCCCCGACCTCCGCGACTCTCTCCCCACCGACCTCCGCGACTCTCTCTCCCCCCCGACCTCCACGACTCTCTCTCCCCCCCCGACCTCCGCGACTCTCTCCCCCCCCGACCTCCGCGACTCTCTCTCCCCCCCCGACCTCCGCGACTCTCTCTCCCCCCCCGACCTCCGCGACTCTCTCCCCCCCCGACCTCCGCGACTCTCTCTCCCCACCGACCTCCGCGACTCTCTCTCCCCCCCCGACCTCCGCGACTCTCTCCCCACCGACCTCCGCGACTCTCTCTCCCCCCCGACCTCCGCGACTCTCTCTCCCCCCCGACCTCCGCGACTCTCTCTCCCCCCCCGACCTCCGCGACTCTCTCTCCCCCCCGACCTCCGCGACTCTCTCCCCCCCCCGACCTCCGCGACTCTCTCTCCCCACCGACCTCCGCGACTCTCTCTCCCCCCCCGACCTCCGCGACTCTCTCCCCCCTGACCTCCACGACTCTCTCTCCCCCCCCGACCTCCGCGACTCTCTCTCCCCCCCCGACCTCCGCGACTCTCTCTCCCCCCCCAACCTCCGCGACTCTCTCTCCCCCCCCGACCTCCACGACTCTCTCTCCCCCCCCGACCTCCGCGACTCTCTCTCCCCCCCCAACCTCCGCGACTCTCTCTCCCCCCCCAACCTCCGCGACTCTCTCTCCCCCCCCGACCTCCACGACTCTCTCTCCCCCCCCGACCTCCGCGACTCTCTCTCCCCCCCGACCTCCGCGACTCTCTCTCCCCCTGAACGTGCGCAGGCCTGGAGCTGGAGTCACATGGCTCTGGGCAGCCAATCAGGTGCAGTATATTCTCATTTTTGCGTCATGGGGGCGTAGCCTGATGTCTGCGCCAGTTTTTGTCAATTATGTAAGTTTGCCCCAAAAATATTTCTCCTGGGTCGTCCTAGGTCTGTGATCACTCCTGAAAAACCTTCTGGTGGGTTAAGAAAAAGCAGCGCACATTGAAAAGTCGGCGCAGAATGACGCCATTGTTTTTCAGCCACTGAAGTTTTGGAGGAAGTCAAGAACACTTAAATAATAAAGATTAAAATGTTTTACTTTATAACGCAGTAAATGGAAGTTTGATAGAATTCTGTAAGTTTTCATTTTATTTTCAACTGACACGCCATCACGTCTGCAAACAGGGCTCGATGGTCGGAGCATCGGCTGGCAGAAGCGGTCGCACACCCGGCCATAGGGGCTCGGGGCTTGGCTGCAAAAGAAGCCCAGGTGGGTGGGGGTCTGTGGAACGCATATGGAAGGCATCAGAAGCCTGCACTACGCATCAAATGTAGCCCGGGGGATTGGGGAGTAGGGGGTTCCCGATCATTGCACCTGCTCAGACCTGGGTGTGGTCCATACAGACCTTGTGGGGAGAGAGAGCAAAGAACCTTGTCCTGCCTGCCCGCCATTTTGAGCTTCTTGCAAAGATAAAATTTAAACATGGGGGCAATACTGACAATGCCATACCTTGTGCAAGCCTTTTGTATGATGGTGCTGCGGAGGAGACAATTGATTCGACGTCATTGCATCAGGAACATCAGAGCCCGTAGGGTGATGGGCAGGAGGCCTTATTCACCTCGGGTATATCGAGACAGGCGGTCGTACCTACACCTGAGTGATGCAGACTGTGTCAGAAGGCTGCGTTTCCACAAAGAAATTGTAACTGAGATCTGTGAGTGAGTAAAAGCAGACCTGCAACCTAGTAGCGTCAGGAGGACTGCTTTGTCAGTTGAAGTGAAGGTTACAGCTGCACTTTTATTCCATGCATCTGGATTGTTCCAAGCTACAACTGGGGATGTGTGCACCATTTCTCAACATGCAACACATGTCTGTATTCGGCAGGTGACTGCTGCACTATATGCCCGGAGGAATGACTACATAAACTTCCCCCTGACCGCCCAGGCAATGCGTGATAGGGCTGTGGGCTTCTCCAGGATTGCTAGCTTCCCAAAGGTACAGGGCTGCATTGATTTTACCCACGTCACCTTGTGAGCACCTTTGGAGGATTCCGAGATGTACAGGAACAGAAAAGGCTTCCACTCCATAATGTGCAGCTCGTGTGTGATGACATGCATCGCATCATGTCAGTTGATGCAAGATATCCTAGGAGCACCCATGATGAGTTCATCGTACGCAAGAGCATTATATCTGCCATGTTTCAGCAGCAGCCAGAAGGGCAGAGCTGGCTACTAACAGACAAAGAGTATGGCCTTGCCACCTGGCTCATGACACCCCTATCATAACCTGGATGGAAGCTGACTGTGAATACAACATGTCGCACATTGCAACGCGCAGTATAATAGAGAGGATCATTGGCATCTTGAAACAGTGTTTCTGATGCCTGGACCATTCCAGAGGCTACTTGCAATATTGCTCTGAGATTGTCGGTCAGTTCACTGTTGTGTGCTGCATGCTGCATAACTTAGCCATCATGAGGCAGCAGCAGCTGGTAGTAGAAGACCCATCTGATGTGAGAGTGGCTAATGATAATGATGAGGAAGATGCAGATGACGATGAGGAGGAGGAGGAGGACGAGAAAGCCAGGCAACTACCTGAGTCCAGAGCACGATGGCGGAGGAGGGCGGGCCGTCATGCCCCTTTAACGATTGCTCGAGCCTTGCGCCAGCAGCTCATCCATGAATGCTTTGCTTGCGGGCAAACGACTGACAAAAGAGAAAAAAATGCGCACTTACCTATTCCTGCAGCGCCCGCTTCAGATCCCGGTCCTGAGGCCTTCATTCCCTGCGCGTCGCAGCACGTGCACGTTGGGACATCCGTAAGCTGGAGCTGGAGTCACATAGCTCTGGGCAGCCAATCAAAGTACAGTATTTTCTCATTCATAATAATGGGAACCCCATAAGTTGGAGTTACCCCCCCTAAACACCCAAGACACTAATAAAAAATAGAAAATATACACTACATATTTAAGATTAATTTAAATTAAAGTTATTAATGTCTTATAAAAAAAATATTTATCCAATTTTTAAAAAAGTTTTTTTAATTATGCTTTAAAATAAACTTATCGTAGTGGGGAGGGTTTTTAACAATAAAATGTGTTTTTATAACTTTATTTTAAAATGTTTTTGTGTATTTTTAAACACTTGCGCCTGTAAAAGTAGGTTATGTGCCTGCTTTTATCAGGCGCAAGAATTTTGAGGACATTTGCTGGGCAAGATATGCGTAAATACCACAATCTTGCCCAAGCAAATGTCCTCGCTCCTGATTTGTGGATGATCTATCAAGCTCCAACTTGACAGATTGGAAAAGCCGGTTATCAGTGCATGCGCATTGCGCGCTGAAAGCCAGCTTTTCCGATGCCTTCCCGGGTCCGTAGAAACTTCGTACGGGCCCAGGAGGCCGGGATTTCTGCCCCAATGTTTACTTGTTTACTTCAAAAAGTTGTGTTAATAATCAGACAAATAATGGAAATGATTCTTCTTGAGCTCCAAAAGTTGTGTTAATAATGGAACAAATAATGTAAATCATTCAGTTATAGTTTAAAATATATTTTATTCAAAAGTTTAACAAACTTGTAAATTTACAAAACTTACAAAAAACTTTTAATTTGAGAACAGTTACAACAACAACAAAGAAAGGCTGCACCCATCTCTCCTCCGCCTTATTCTAAGACCGCCCACTGCGCTTAGTGTTGGTGACCCCACCACCCCTGCCCACAGGCGGTGGCGCAGCATTTCTCGGGTTGGTACCAAACTTATTCTTTCGAACATCTTGGGTAATGTGCACTTCTTGATGGTGGGTGGGGCAGCTGGTAATGTGGAAGGCCTGGGTTTGGGCCTCTTTAGAAGCTGGTCTGGGGATTGGAGTGCGAGTGGCAGTTGAATCTGTCAATGGGTGTGTTCCTTTATTGCAGCAGCTAACTAGCATTCACTCCCTCATGAGCCCTGACAGTGTCTCAACGACCTCCAACATTCCCTCCCTCATGTTTGCCGACAGTGTCTCACCTACCTGTGACATGCTCTCCCTCATGTTGAGCAAAAGTGTGTCAACTATCTGCAACATTCCCTCCCTCATGTTCACTGACAGTGTTTGAACTACCTGCAACATTCCCTCCCTCATGTTCACTGACAGCACATCAGCTACCTGCGACATTCCCTCCCTCATGTGTGCCGACATTGTTTCTGCTGACTGAGATATTTCCTCCCTCATGTTCCCAGACAGCATTCCCATTTCTCGTGAGAGTATTGTTACTTCTCTCGACAGTCCCGATACCTCATCACCAACCTCACTGATGGTGTCCAGGAGTGATCGTGTAAGATCAATGCTCTCCGCACTCATTGCCATCATATGAACCAATCTGTTAGATCCTGCACCTCAGCAGATTGCGGTCGAGCTCTCTTTCCCCTCCTCATTCTGGGTGTGGCTCGCAACATTCCAATGGGACCCGCAGCCTGGGATGATGGGGCCCCAGGTGTGCCTTACTGCACCCACTGGGACCCGCAGCCTGGGACGATGGGGCCCTGAGTGTGCCTCGCTGCACCCCACTGAAATCCCCAGCCTCAGACGGTGGGGAACCATGGAATGTCCCACCAACACTCAAACCACTACTCAGGGAAGGGGCTAGCACCTCAATGGGCGGCATCTATATCTCCTCCAAAGTACAACGATGGGGACTTCATCTATCCCCTCCCCCTCCCCTCCCCCTTACTCCCATGCTCTTGGTCTGGAAGGTGGGATTGGAAGATGTTCTCCTCTTCAGGCTCGTCCTCATCTGAATCTTCTTCAGCATCGTCATGTTGGCCTCAAGTTCTGCAAAATATAACAGAACAGACAAATAATTAGCAGCAGAGGAGGGGGCAGGGTGGATGCCATGAGTAGGCTCACACAGCGCAGGCAGCAGGCTGATTGGAAGCATCACGATGAATGATGCATCAACCGAAGCGTAGCTGACAGAGACATCCCCATGAACCGAAGCATGGCTAGCCCGTGCAGTACTTAACATTTAGCAAAGCCAGACAGTGGAATTTGCAGGACTTACCCTCTCCCTCGAGTGTGGGCCCAGCTTGTGCAGTACTGATTGCTTTTCTCCAGGCAGGACCCATCAAAGCAACGACCCTATCTTCCAAGGGTGTCAGTGGGTGCAGATTTGCCGGGCCTCCTCCTGTTCGAGTTCTTTCTCATTTGTTGTGTGCCATCTTCCTCTGCAAAGGTGATAATGTAATTTTTTAGAGAGGGTGTCTTTCTGCTGGGTGGGACATATACAGATGGTCACATTTACAATTGCAATTCCATTGAATAAATTAAAATATTACTTACACTACTTGACCAAGATCTTGCCACTTCTTTTTGCACTGGCCTCTAGACCTTGGGGTGGTCACCATTGCACAGTAATCTTCTGCAAGTTGGTTCCAGCATTTCTTCATTTCATTGGGTAGAACATTTATGTGACCTCTAAGGTGTCCAGCTCCTGCCACCTGCCCTCAATCACAATAACTAGTGCCTTCACTTCATCCTGTAAGAAACTCTTGGTCCTTGCGCCACGTTGCATCTTGTATTACAGCTCCGATTTTTCCAATGATAATTAAAGTTCTCACTCAGTACTCAAAGTTCTCATACACACAACTGGCTCTTTAAAAATAGCCGAATGCAGACCGGAAGCTGTACTGCGCATGTGCGCCCATAGAATCACGTTAAAAACGTCCTTTTTTTCCGCGCATACGTAGAAGGGGCGGCATCGTTTTTTCGGTGCAGACATTAGGCTCCACCCCCCCCAACGCTACAGGATAGGCTGCGCAGCACCAATTTAAAAATATAGAGCAGTCGTGGCCTAGAAAAACTGGTGTAACTCTGGCAGTATGCCAAAAAGCGGCTTTGGGCAAAATTGAACCCACTGACATATGTTCTTCTTTTGTTATGCAGAGCTGGAGGAGCAGCCAGTGAATCCAAGCAAAGCAGAACCTCGCACCATCCTGCATCTCTCTCACCAATGTGAACTTGTGGAGTAGCACCAGTTGAGTCACAATGCACAGATCAAGAGAAGCAAATGGTGGTGCTGGAGAAGCATGAACTAGCTGCCTGATGGCTACATGGCAGCCATAAATAATCTCTGTACTTCAGGAAATCCAGCAGTTCTGTTATGCTCCTGTGGTGGCAAACAGAGATGAAAGTGCATCAATCATCTGCATGGCATATCTGTAGGCAGCAAGTTGGCTGGTACTGCAGATATTCCCTAGCCTGAAGTGGAGTCATTAAAGTCAGGGTAGAGCTGACTATAAAGGCCACTGGCCTTTATACCTAGGGTAGAGGTTCTCCTTACAACAGATAGCACAGCTCGACAGATGCCTCAATTCTCAACATGCTTTTGGTAAGGCAGTTCTCCATCACTGATAAGTAGCAGTGCCCGAGGATATGGTTGGTGGTATAAAGGCCGCGGGATCAGGAGTCGGGAGGTGCGTCGCTGAGGCGAGAGTCCGGGGTCGGCGAGAGGCCTATAAAGGCCGCGAGATCAGGAGTCGGGAGGTGCGTCGCTGAGGCGAGAGTCCGGGGTCGACGAGAGGCCTATAAAGGCCGCGAGATCAGGAGTCGGGAGGTGCGTCGCTGAGGCGAGAGTCCGGGGTCGGCGAGAGGCCTATAAAGGCCGCGTATTCAGCAGTCGGGAGGTGCGTGGAGAGGCGAGAGTCCGGGGTCGACGAGAGGCCTATAAAGGCACAGCCGGTGCAGCTGCAGGGAGAAGGCAATAAAGAAGTAGAAAGAAATCGAAAGGTAACGTCACAGCCAAGGGGGTAAGTGATTGGCTAGTGATTGGTGAGTAGTTTTTCTTTTTCTTTTCTATATCAGTAAGTAACATTTAGTATTGTTGTTGCCAATTTAAGTTAATCTAGGGGTTAAGTCATGACAGGAGAGCTTGGACACGTGTTATGCTCCTCCTGTACTATGTGGGAAGTCAGGGACACTTCCGGTGTCCCTGACGACTATGTGTGCGGAAGTGTATCCGCCTGCAGCTCCTGACGGACCGCGTTGTGGCCCTGGAGCTGCGGGTGGATGAACTCTGGAGCATCCACGTTGCTGAGAATGATGTGAATAGCACGTTTAGTGAGTTGGTCTTAACGCAGGTAAAGGGTACACAGCCAAATAGTAAATGGGTGACCAACAGGAAGAGCAGTGCAAGGAAGGTAGTGCAGGGGTCCCCTGCGGTCATCCCCCTGCAAAACAGATACATCGCTTTGGGTACTGTTGAGGGAGATGACTCATCAGGGGAGGGCAGCTGCAGCCAAGTTCATGGCACCGTGGGTGGCTCATCTGCACAGCAGGGCAGGAAAAAGAGTGGGAGTGCTATAGTGATAGAGGATTCGATTGTAAGGGGAATAGATAGGCGTTTCTGCGGCCGCAACCAAGACTCCAGGATGGTATGTTGCATCCCTGGTGCAAGGGTCAAGGATGTCTCAGAGCGGGTGCAGGACATTCTGAAAAGGGAGGGTGAACAGCCAGTTGTCATGGTGCACATACGTACCAACGATATAGGTAAAAAACGGGATGAGGTCCTACAGGACGAATTTAGGGAGCTAAGAGCTAAATTTAAAAAGTAGGACCTCAAAAGTAGTAATCTCAGGATTGCTACCAGTGCCATGTGCTAGTCAGAGTAGGAATCGCAGGATAGCTCAGATGAATACGTGGCTTGAGGAGTGGTGCAGAAGGGAGGGATTCAAATTCCTGGGGGATTGGAACCGGTTCTGGGGGAAGGTGGGGCCAGTACAAACCGTACGGTCTGCATCTGGGCAGGACCGGAACCAATGTCCTAGGGTGAGTGTTTGCTAGTGCTATTGGGGAGGAGTTAAACTAATATGGCAGGGGGATGGGAACCTATGCAGGGAGGCAGAGGGAACAAGAGGGAGACAGAGGCAAAAGATAGAAAGGAGAATAGTAAAAGTAGAGGGCAGAGAATCCCAAGGCAAAAAACAAAAAGGGTCACATTACAGCAAAATTCTAAAGGGGCAAGGTGTGTTAAAAAGACAAGCCTGAAGGGTCTGTGCCTCAGTGCAAGGAGTATTCGGAGTAAGGTGGATGAATTAACTGCGCAGATAGCAGTTAATAGATATGATGTAATTGGCATCACAGAGACATGGCTCCAGGGTGACCAAGGCTGGGAACTCAACATCCAGGGGTATTAAACATTTGGGAAGGATAGACAGAGAGGAAAAGGAGGCGGGGTGGCGTTGCTGGTAAAAGAGGAAATTAATGCAATAGTAAGGAGGGACATTAGCTTGGATGATATGGAATCGGTATGGGTGGAGCTGCGGAATACCAAAGGGCAGAAAACGCTGGTGGGAGTTGTGTACAGGCCACCAAACAGTAGTAGTGAGGTTGGGGACAGCATCAAACAAGAAATAAGAGATGTGTGCAATAAAGGTACCAGTTATCATGGGCGACTTTAATTTACATATAGATTGGGCTAACCAAACTGGTACCAATGCAGTGGAGGAAGATTTCCTGAAGTGTATTAGGGATGGTTTTCTTGGCCAATATGCCGAGGAACCAACTAGAGAGCTGGCCATCCTCGACTGGGTGATGTGTAATGAGAAGGGACTAATTAGCAATCTTGTTGTGCAAGGCCCCTTGGGGAAGAGTGACCATAATATGGCAGAATTCTTTATTAAGATGGAGAGTGACACAGTTAATTCAGAAACTAGGTTCCTAAACTTAAGGAAAGCTAACTTTGACGGCATGAGGCGTGAATTGGATAGAATAGACTGGCAAATGATACTTAAAGGGTTAACAGTGGATAGGCACGGCAAACATTTATAAATCACATGGATGAACTTCAACAGTTGTACATCCCTGTCTGGAGTAAAATTAAAACAGGGAAGATGGCTCAACCGTGGCTAACAAGGGAAATTAAGGATAGTGTTAGATCCAAGGAAGAGACATATAAATTGGCCAGAAAAAGCAGCAAACCAGAGGACTGGGAGAAATGTAGAATTCAACAGAGGAGGACAAAGGGTTTAATTAGGAGGGGGAAAATAGAGTACGAGAGGAAGCTTGCCGGGAACATAAAAACTGACTGCAAAAGCTTCTATAGATATGTGAAGAGAAAGAGATTAGTGAAGACAAACGTAGGTTACTTGCAATCGGACTCAGGTGAATTAATAATAGGGAACAAAGAAATGGCAGACCAATTGAACAAATACTTTGGTTCTGTCTTCACGAAGGAAGACACAAATGACCTTCCGGATGTACTCGGGGACCGAGAGGCTAGTGAGAAGGAAGAACTGAAGGATATCCTTATTAGGCAAGAAATTGTGTTGGGGAAATTGATGGGATTGAAGGCCGATAAATCCCATGGGCCTGATTATCTGCATCCTAGAGTACTTAAGGAGGTGGGCCTAGAAATAGTGGATGCATTGGTGATCATTTTCCAACAGTCTATCGACTCTGGATCAGTTCCTATGGACTGGAGGGTAGCAAATGTAATACCACTTTTTTAAAAAGGAGGGAGAGAGAAAACAGGTAATTATAGACCGGTTCGTCTGACATTAGTAGTGGGGAAAATGTTGGAATCAATTATTAAGGATGAAATAGCAGCGCATTTGGAAAGCAGTGACAGGATTGGTCCAAGTCAGCATGGATTTGTGAAAGGGAAATCATGCTTGACAAATCTTCTGGAATTTTTTGAGGATGTAACTAGTAGAGTGGACTAGGGAGAACCAGTGGATGTGGTGTATTTGGACTTTCAAAAGGTCTTTGACAAGGTCCCACATAAGAGATTGGTGTGCAAAACCAAAGCAAATGGTATTGGGAGTAATGTACTGGCGTGGATAGAGAATTGGTTGGCAGACAGGAAGCAGAGTCGGGATAAACGGATCCTTTTCGGAATGGGAGGCAGTGACTAATGGAGTGCCACAGGGCTCAGTGCTGGGACCCCAGCTCTTTACAATATACATTAATGATTTGGATGAAGGAATTGAGTGTAATATCTCCAAGTTTGCAGATGACATTAAACTGGATGGCGGTGTGAGCTGTGAGGAGGATGCTAAGAGGCTGCAGGGTGATTTGGACAGGTTAGGTGAGTGGGCAAATGCATGGCAGATGCAGTATAATGGGGATAAATGTGAGGTTATCCACTTTGGTGGCAAAAACACGAAGGCAGAATATTATCTGAATGGTGGCAGATTAGGAAAAGGGGAGGTGCAACGAGACCTGGGTGTCGTGGTTCATCAGTCATTGAAAGTTGGCATGCAGGTACAGCAGGCGGTGAAGAAGGCAAATGGCATGTTGGCCTTCATAGCTAGGGGATTTGAGTATAGGAGCAAGGAGGTCTTACTGCAATTGTACAGGGCCTTGGTGAGGTCTCACCTGGAATATTGTGTTCAGTTTTGGTCTCCTAATCTGAGGAAGGACGTTCTTGCTATTGAGGGAGTGCAGCGAAGGTTCACCAGACTGATTCCAGGGATGGCTGGACTGACATATGAGGAGAGACTGGATCAACTGGGCCTTTATACACTGGAGTTTAGGAGGATGAGAGGGGATTGCATAGAAACGTATAAGATTCTGACGGGACGGGACAGGTTAGATGCGGGAAGAATGTTCCCGATGTTGGGGAAGTCCAGAACCAGGGGACACAGTCTTAGGATAAGGGGCAGGCCATTTAGGACTGAAATGAGGAGAAACCTCTTCACTCAGAGTTGTTAACCTGTGGAATTCCCTGCCGCAGAGAGTCGTTGATGCCAGTTCATTGGATATATTCAAGAGGGAGTTAGATATGGCCCTTACGGCTAAAGGGATCAAGGGGTATGGAGAGAAAACGGGAAAGGGGTACTGAGGTGAATGATCAGCCATGATCATATTGAATGGTGGTGCAGGCTTGAAGGGCGAAATGGCCTACTCCTGCACCTATTTTCTATGTTTCTATATTTCTCTGTATAATGATGGGTTGTGAACAGTTTGGTTCAGGTGCCACCTGACCTCTCTGGCATCCCTTATTTATTTTTTCATGAATATCTTCCTTTATTTATTGTTCTAGCAAAAACAGTGGAACATTTACAGCATTCCCAATGTCTTGCAACAAAATGGCGGTTAAGAAATAGAAATAGAAATAGTGTACCTTTAAGGATTTTTTCTAAATAGTCCTGCTGGCTTTTAAAGCCTATTTTAAATGGGCGAGTTCAGCACTGGACAGGAACATAGATGAAAAATAGGGCTGCCTCATTATGCTGTCATTTGAATAAAATGTTGCTGCCTAATAAACACTCACACATTCTGTTCAGGAGAGAGACAATCAAACCAGAAATCTTGTTCACGGTGCAAACAGACAGGGAGCTAGTGAGTTCTGTGACCTGTAACTTTACACCACCCACTTGTTCAGTTCCCACTGGCAAAAATGCTTTTGCGGGAAGGAATTTTCTACTCTTACATCTCCAAAGATTGCACTGATCAAAGCATATCAGAACTAATCACAATGTTTTGAGAAACCGAAAGCAGCAATGATGATATTCAAGCCATTCAACAGCACTGTAATTATGTTCTGAAGAATATATTTCACAGCAAATGGATTTTGCCTTGTCTAACCAGATGAAAATAATTTCAAAAGGCCTCACAATGTCAGAGCGTCTATTGAAAAGCAAGGCATTGGAGTACATTGTAATGATTATATGGCTTTTGGCTTTTTTTTAAATTACTTAAGAAAAGCACCACCTGACTGAAGAAATGGTAGCTTGAAGCTAAATATTTATTTGGATGCTCCTTGCTCTCAGTGTATCATTCCTTATGTACATTTCACTGATTTTCTTTTTAGCTAAAAGCCTCTTTGGAGCTGCAAGTTATAGAATTTGTTTCCAAATCTGATTGTAGCTCATTTCACTTCAGTACAGGTACTCTGCCGGGCATATTTAAAATGACCTTTTACACTGTGCATATTTTTTATAATTGTGAAATGGATGAATCAGAGTGTCCCTCTGAGCATCTCCAGTACAAATGAATGCTTGTAATTAATGCTGAGGAAAGTTGACTGCACAATAGTCCCAGTTCAATAGATGAAATCCATAAATATAAAGCAAAGGCTGGTGTTATTTTTCTAAGCAGTGTATAGTATAATAATAAAGAAAAGAAAAGACTTTCATGACCTCAGGACGTCCCAAAGTAGTTATCAGCCAATTAAGTATTTTTGAAGTGTAGTTACTGTTGCAAGGTAGGAAACACGATAGCCAATTTGTGCATAGCAAGGTCCCACAAACAGCAATGTGATAATGACAAAATAATCTGTTTTAGTCATGTTGATTTGAGGGATAAGTATTGACCAGGACACTGGGGATAACTCCCCTACTCGTCTTCAATATAGTGCCCTGGAATCTTTTACGTCCACTTGAGTGAGCAGACGGGGCCTCAATTTACCTTCTCCACATAGACTGCAGCTGTTCAAGAAGGCGGCCTACCACCACCTTCTCAAGGGCAATTAGGAATGGGCAATAAATGCTGGTCTTGCCAGCGATGCCCACATCCCATGAATGAATAAATATATATTTTTATTAATCCAAAATTAAAACTGTTTTGCAGATAATCAAGTTCTACAGTTTATTCTCCACAAACAGAAATCAATAACCATTCTGTTTAGAAGCATATCTGACCCAGGTTCACTGATGACACCCAGCTCTACCTCATCACCAGCTCTCCCGAGCCCTCCACTGTCTCTAAATTGTTAGACTGCTTGTCTGACATCTGCCTATTTGCATCTCTGTAACATCACCCAACTTCCCTCCTGCCTCAGCTCATCTGCTGCTAAAACTCTCATCCATGCCTTTGTTACCTCTAGACTAGACTAGACTTGGTCGGCCTCCCAATTCCACCCTCCATAAACTTAATCGGATCGAAATTCAGGCACGCCAGAAAGCTGGCGCACCTATGATTTATTTTCCCTGTGTTTTCCGCTGGGAGCGATGAGACAGCCATCCAATCGATTTTCAGGACTTAGAAGATTTTTTAACGTTGGACCGGAAGTTGGTCACAATGGGAGCAGAGGTATGGCGGTAAGTCATGCTGAGGGGCGGAAGTTGGAGTGGGATTGAGTCTCTGACGCTGTCACTCAGTGGCAGAGTGGTGGTGGTGTCACAGCGCGTGTACGTCACCACGCTCTCTCCCCTCCGTTAAAGGGGAGAGAATCAGTGATTTCTTAGCTTCGGCCACTGGGCCACCAGGGAGGGTTTCGGCCGGGCCAGCGGCCTGGAACCCAAGAGGGGGTGAGCCTGGCCAAATTTGGGGGAACAATAGTCTGGCCGACATGGAAGTCAACCAACGCCTTTAATGGCCACTGCACTGCCAGGGCAGAGAGAGAGAGAGCAGACAAGATTCACCGACAGAAAAAGCTGTCGGAGGCACCGTTTCGCGGCTCGTGGTTTTTTTCAGCAAATTTGGAGCGGATTGAAATGGAGGTGCGGGTTAGCGGCGGTGCATGCTCTGATGATGCGTTTGCGGCGATCGGCAGCAATGGGGTGGAAGTGGGGACAGGTTGAAAAATCCCTGAGCTGAATTTGGATCCGGGCGACCAATGGACTGGAACGTGGTGGCCAGTCGTTTTCACCGCATGGCCACCGCAAAACAGCAGTAACGGGCCTTATACGGACCCTGAATTTCGGTTCCAAGGTCTTCCAAAACTCTGCTGCCGGTGTCCTAAGTCGCATCAAGTCCCATTCACCAATTATCCCTGTACTCGCTGACCTACATGGGCTCACAGTGAAGCCAAGCTTCAATTTTAAAATTATCATCCATGTTTCTATCTTTTTGTTAACCAAAGGTATGAAGGGATATGAGCCAAAAGCAATTATATGGAGTTAGGTCGCAGATCAGCCATGATCTCATTGAATGGCGCAACAGGCTCGAGGGGCTGAATAGCCTACTCCTGTTCCTATGTTGTTTTCAAATCCCTCCATGGCCTCACCTCTCCCTATCTTTGTTGCCTCCTCCAGCTCTACAACTCTCCGAGATGTTTGTGCTGCTCCAATTCTGGCCTTTTGCGCATCCCCGATTTTAATTCAATGTGCTTTCTGCACATGACACACAAGCTTGGTCAAAGAGGTAGGTTTTAAGTAGTATCTGGGGAAGGTGGGACCAGTACAAACCGGATGGTCTGTACCTGGGCAGGACCGGAACCAATGTCCGAGGGGAAGTGTTTGCTAGTGCTGTTGGGGAGGGGTTAAACAATATGGCAGGGGGATGGGAAACTATGCGGGGAGACAGAGGGAAGTAAAATAGGGGCAGAAGCGAAAGATAGAAAGATAGAAAGATAGAAAGAAGAAAAGTAAAAGTGGAGGGTAGAGAAACACAAGGCAAAAATAAAAAATGGCCACATTACAGCAAAATTCTAAAAGGGCAAAATGTGTTAAAACGACAAGCCTGAAGGCTCTGTGCCTCAATGCGAGGAGTATTCGTAATAAGGTGGACAAATTAACTGCACAGGCAGCAATGAATAAATATGATATAATTGGCATCACGGAGACATGGCTCCAGCGTGACCAAGGCTGGGACCTCAACATCCAGGGGTATTCAACGTTCAGGAAGGATAGACAGAAAGGAAAAGGAGGTGGGGTAGCGTTGCTGGTTACAGAGGAAATTAACGCAATAGTAAGGAAGGACATTAGCTTGGATGATGTAGAATCTGTATGAGTGGAGCTGCGGAATACCAAAGGGCAGAAAACGCGAGTGGGAATTGTGTACAGACCACCAAACAGTAGTAGTGAGGTTGGGGACAGCATCAAACAAGAAATTAGGGATGCGTGCAATGAAGGTACAGCAGTTATCATGTACGACTTTAATCTACATATAGTTTGGAATAACCAAACTGATAGCAATACGATGGAGGAGGATTTCCTGGAGTGTATTAGGGATGGTTTTCTGGACCAATATGTCAAGGAACCAACTAGAGGGCTGGCCATCTTAGACTGGGTGATGTGTAATGAGAAAGGACTAATTAGCAATCTTGTTGTGCGAGGCCCCTTGGGGAAGAGTGACCATAATATGGTAGAATTCTTTATTAAGATGGAGAGTGACACAGTTAATTCAGAGACTAGGGTCCTGAACTTAAGGAAAGATAACTTCGATGGTATGAGTCGTGAATTTGCTAGCATAGACTTGTAAATGATACTAGAAGGGTTGACTGTGGATAGGCAACGGCATACACTTAAAGATCACATGGATGAATTTCAACAATTGTACATCGCTGTCTGGAGTAAAAATAAAACGGGGAAGGTGGCTCAACCGTGGCTAACAAGGGAAATTAAAGATAGTGTTAAATCCAAGGAAGAGGTGTATAAATTGGCCAGAAAAAGCAGCAAACCTGAGGACGAGGAGAAATTTAGAATTCAGCAGAGGAGGACAAATGTAATTGTCCAGAGGAGGTTTAATTAGGAGGAGGAAAATAGTGTATGAGAGGAAGCTTGCTGAGAACATAAAAACTGATTGCAAAAGCTTCTATAGATATGTGAAGAGAAAAAGATTAGTGAAGACAAACGTTGGTCCCTTGCAGTCAGCTTCAGGTGAATTTATAATAGGGAACAAAGAAATGGCAGACCAGTTGAACAAATACTTTGGTTCTGTCTTCACGAAGGAAGACACAAATAACCTTCTGGAAGTACTAGGAGACCAAGGGACTAGTGAGAAGGAGGAAATGAAGGATATCCTTATTAGGCGGAAAATTGTGTTAGGGAAATTGATGAGATTGAAGGCCGATAAATCCCCAGGGCCTAATAGTCTGCAGCCCAGTGTACTGAGGGAAGTGGCCCTAGAAATATTGGATGCATTGGTGATCATTTTCTAGCAGTCTATCGATTCTGAATCAGTTCCTATGGACTGGAGGGTAGCTAATGTAATACCACTTTTTAAGAAAGGAGGGAGAGAGAAAACGGGGAATTAGCCTGACATCAGTAGTGGGGAAAATGTTGGAATCAATTATTAAAGATGAAATAACAGCACATTTGGAAAGCAGTGACAAGATCGGTTCAAGTCAGCATGGATTTATGAAAGGGAAATCATGCTTGACATATCTTCTGGAATTTTTTTGAGGATGTAACTAGTAGAGTAGACAAGGGAGAACCAGTGGATGTGATGTATTTGGACTTTCAAAAGGCTTTTGACAAGGTTCCACACGAGAGATTGGTGTGCAAAATTAAAGCACATGGTATTGGAGGCAATGTACTGACGTGGATAGAGAACTGGTTGGCAGACAGGAAGCAGAGAGTCGGGATAAACGGGCCCTTTTCAGAATGGCAGGCAGTGACTACTGGGGTGCCGCAGGGCTCAGTGCTGGGACCCCAGCTATTTATAATATACATTAATGATTTGGATGAAGGAATTGAGTGTAATATCTCCAAGTTTGTAGGTGACACTAAGTTGGGTGGCTGTGAGGAGGATGCTAAGAGGCTGCAGAGTGACTTGGACAGGTTAGGTGAATGGGCAAATGCATGGCAGATGCAGTATAATGTGGATAAATGTGAGGTTATCCACTTTGGTGGCAAAAACACGAAGGCAGAATATTATCTGAATGGCGGCAGATTAGGAAAAGGGGAGATGCAATGAGGCCTGGGTGTCATGGTACATCAGTCATTGAAAATTGGCATGCGGGTACAGCAGGTGGTGAAGAAGGCAAATGGCATGTTTGCCTTCATAGCTAGGGGATTTAAGTATAGGAGCAGGGAGGTCTTACTGCAGTTGTACAGGGCCTTGGTGAGGCCTCACCTGGAATATTGTGTTCAGTTTTGGTCTCCTAATCGGAGGAAGGATGTTCTTGCTATTGAGGGCGTGCAGCGAAGGTTCTCCAGACTGATTCCAGGGATGGCTGGACTTACGTATGAGGAGAGACTGGATCGACTGGGCCTTTATTCACTGGTGTTTAGAAGAATGAGAGGGGATCGCATAGAAACGTATAAGATTCTGTCGGGACGGGATGGGACAGGTTAGATGCGGGAAGAATGTTTCCGATGTTGGGGAAGTCCAGAACCAGGGCACACAGTCTAAGGATAAGAGGCAAGGCATTTAGGACTGAGATGAGGAGAAACTTCTTCACTCAGAGAGTTGTTAACCTGTGGAATTCCCTACCGCAGAAAGTTGTTGATGCCATTTCATTGGATATATTGAAGAGGGAGTTAGATATGGCCCTTATGGCTAAAGGGATCAAGGGGTATGGAGAGAAAGCAGGAAAGGGGTACTGAGGTAAATGATCAGCTATGATCTTACTGAATGGTGGTGCAGGCTCGAAGGGCCAAATGGCCTACTCCTGCACCTATTTTCTATGTTTCTATGTTAATCGATCCACCATTGGCAGTCGTTCCTTCAGCTGCCTAGGCGCCAAGCTCTGGAATTGCTTCCCTAAACCTCTCTGCCTGTCTACCTCTCTTTCCTCCTTTAAGACACTCCTTAAAACCTACCTCTTTGACCACGCTTGTGTGTCATGTGCAGAAAGTACATTGAATTAAAGATTCTAACAAACATCTCGGCTTAGACTCTGTGGCTGAGATTTTCCAGGGGACAGCGGGCGCGATCGATACCAGGTCGAGTGGGAAAGTGTTTTTTTTCCTCCAGCAGGTTGGGACGCTACTGTGAACCCCCCGCTACACGCCTTTACCAAATGTCAGGTCTGAGAGCATTGAGCAGACCCGACACACAGAGGCGGAGGAGCCAATTTAAATGATTAGTGGCTTGTTTACAGCCACTTAACAATGGTTTTAAATGGACCTTTTGAATTTGACAGCTCCCTCATGAGTTTAACGCTATTGTTAGACCATATCTGTGAAGCTGAGGCAGGAGGTCAGGAGCCATTGAATCAGCTGATGAGTTGACAGCTTCAAATGTCAAGTAAAAGCTCTGACTTTACAGAGATATCTTCCCTGAGCTACAAGCTCTTCCTCACTGCATTTCCACAACAGATTTGTTACACAAGCCTCCATCTAGTCTGACCTCATTACTTCTCCCACCATTGACAGATCACTTCTATCATCTCCAGTTCACTTGCCATCTATTCCATCAGCAAGGGTGTCCTTTATACTCTCTCACCTTGGTCCTCAGAATCCCACCAGAATCTCCAACACCAGAAGCACCAGGCACACCAGCAGCACCAACAACAACGCCAACCTTCTCTGCAATCAACTGATGCTGCACAGGACAGAGCGCATCAGCAGCTGACCACATTGCTGTCCAGGAGGCCAGGGATGGCCTCGCCATGGCCACATTTACTTCACTTGTACACCCTGACTGCCACATGATGCGTCAGATTGGCACCACCCCACATCAACATCATAAAACATCCTGACAATGCCCAAGCCATTCCTTTCACACTCACCACCATTGCGGGGGCTACCGTTTTGTCTCACCATTCACTGCAACTCACTAAAGCCACTTCCAAAGGTGCACACAAATCTGTCCAAGAATGCAAATTGTTGAAAATAAAGGTTTCAATGTTTTGATGCTAACATTAACAGAAACTTTACATAGACATTGCATAAAACACCCAAGTGCCTACCCTTGTGTGCTGTTAGTTGGTATGATTGCACTAGGATGAGGGTGAGTGTGAGGGGTGGCTAGTGAGATGGGGATGTGATAATGTAGGTAGAGAGGGATGGGTGGAGGTGCAAGGTAAGTTGGTGTGAAAAGGGTGTGCAGGAGTAGGGTAGGAAAGGCAAAGTGATGGGGATGTGATGAGAGGCACAGCAGGATGAGGTTGAGTGTGGCTTTGTACTAACATTTCGTGATCTACTGAGATCATTGAAACGTTTGCAGCACTGGACCCAGGTCCTCTTGACCACATCCTTGCATGTGTCCTCCTCTGCAATATGCAGCCAGGTTGTGTTGATCTCCTGGGGAGGTCTCTTCCGCCCATGGGAAGGGAAGAGGACTGCGTGCTGCGACTCCCTCCTTAAGCATATGGAGGGAGTCATGGGAGAGCCTGGGTGCAGCCCTGTGCTTTTGTGCAATAATTGTCAGTGGTTGCAACATCTCAATGCTGTAAAACACTGACTACACAACTGTCAAAATAAATTTGGACATGGTCCCTTTAAGGAAACCAGCTGATGAAGCATCATCAAATGACATCACCAGACCCGTTTCCTCTAATTTGCCGAGAAACGTGCTGGGCAGGCTTAACAAGGTCAATCAAGGTAAATTCATTTCAGACAGTGGGATTGGGACCCACCACCGACGTTGCCAGCCACAGACACACCGAGGTCAGCAAAATTGCAGCCTATGTTTCTCAGTTAGAATTCTACAAGCTGATTCATTTGTTGAAGAGGCACACTGGCTGTTTGTCCTACTCACACAAGTCTCAGATACTGTGTAGAGGGCGTTGTGTGGAAATGGATTTAAAATAACCATAATTTGCCACACAGATGCCGACTAAATTTGGTGAACAGCTGTAAGCATAATATGAATGGTGAGCACCGTTTGTTCGCTGCTGACTGCAAAATCCTGGCCATTGTCTATAGTCCCCTCCATAAACTCTGTTCCCTAGCCCCCGACTCCAACTGCTTCACTGGCCATTGTCTGAGGTTAAACTGTTCATAACCTCAATGTTCTGTTTGATCCTGAGCTGAGCTTTTGACCCCATATCCTCTCCATCACCAAGACCACCAACTTCTGTCTCTGTAATATTGCCCATCTCCGCCCCTGCCTCACTCCATCAGCTGTTGAAACCCTCCAGACTCGACTATTCCATTGACGTCTTGGCTGGCCTCCTAACCTGCACCTGCCATAAACTTCAGCTCATCCAAAACTCTGCTGCCCAAATCCTAACTTGCACCTAAGTTCCATTTGCCCATCACCCCTGGGCTCGTTGAGTGATATTGGGTCCCAGTCATCATTGTGTTCAAATCCCTCCCTGGTCTCCTCCCTCCCTATCTCTGTAACCTCCTCAAGCCCTACAACCCTCCGAGATATCTGGTTCCTTCATTTCAAGCCTCTTGTGCATCCCTGATTTCCATTGGCCCTTAGCTTCTAAGCCTTAAGTTCTGGAACTCCCTCCCTAAACCTTTCCACCTCTCTATCTCTCTCTCCTCCTTTAAATTGCTCCTTAAAACCTACCTCTTTGACCAAGCTTTTGGTCACCCGTCCTAATATATCTTTACGTGGTTCGGTAGCAAATTTTGTTAGATAACACTCCTGTGAAGTGACTTGGGACATTTTACTACATTAAAGGTGCTATATAAATGCAAGTTGTTATAGTAGAAACAACTAAGGCAATAAATGTAGCAACGTGTGGCAGAAGGCAGGCAGGCACCAATTTCTTGTAGTTGATTGCCAGATTGGTTTGAAATGATCCTATAACTTGCCTAATTGATTCCTACTGAGCAGGTGGTTATTTTAATTGAGTTCTGGTTCTGTCTCCCATGTGCTTGTGCTGCTTCAGATCTAATCAAACTGAATGAGAGAATGAATCACTTCTTCCTAATTAGTATGCTAAGTAGCTGTCTTAAAGTACACCTATGGTCTGTGTACTGCTTTGACAGTTATGTCATTTAGGGAATGGTACAGTTAAAAGGCTAAGCTTATGAATTTGTGTTCTCAATGCAGAGCTTTGCCCATCGGGAGCACTAATTGCAAATTTCGGTGTGTGTGCTCCCTGATTTTCCATTCATTAAAATTAATGAATGGAAATCATGGTGGGTGGATTTGCCCCAATTCCCGACATATACTCCCAATGGGCAAGACTCCATGCTGAGAGTGATGACATGTAAACTGACACCTATTCTGTTTACTTTTACTACTCTCCAATTGTGGAAAGAATAGTTCCAACTCATTTGTATGTGAATGTGTGTGTAGATCTCTGCTCTCCAACAGACAGCACAATTTTAATGTTAGGGACGAGTTTACCAACCTGTCTGCTCTTTCCTATACATGAAAATTTTAACATTGATAGCAGAGTGCCAGAGTGTTCCCAGAACAGCTCAGCACCAAGATAAAAGCCAAATATAATTTGTATATTATCAACAATCTTGCTTAGGGTGCACACTTCCTGTTCACAAATCTTATTGTCATGAATTTTGGCCACACTTTTGTGTCAACGCTTACCAGTGTAAATTGCTATGTCAATATTTCCCATTTAATTTTGCAATGTCAACTGTCATGATGTGGTTGCATGGTCTGAATATGAAGAGGCTTCAGGAGGCGAATTTCTTTAGTCTCTCTCCCAAGTCCATTGCCACCTGATTATCAAATCACTTATGTTCATCAACTGGCCAAGAGCAACACCACACGCAACTTACTAGTATAAATTAAATGTATATCCAATCTATGATATTTCCAGTGAAATTAATGCAAATCTCACGAATGCTCACATTAGATGATCCGGCACAGGTACGATGGGTCGAACGGTCTCATCTGTGTTGTATGATTCTATGCTTGTAGATGCCAGTCACCTGTCCCTGTTAGGTGTCAGTAAGGGGAAAAATGTAAACAATGATTAATAATATGATTACATAGGAGAAACGGCACAGAAACAGGCCATTCGGCCCAACCAGTCCATGCCGCGTTTATGCTCCACTCGCGTCTCCTCCTGTCTTTCCTCATCTAAATCTATCAGCATAACCCTCTATTCCTTCTCCGTCATATGGTTGTCTAGCCTCCCCTTAAATGCATCTATACTGTTCACTTCAACCACTCCCTGTGATAGCGAGTTCCACATTCTCACCACTCTTTGGGTCAAGAATTTTCTTCTGAATTCCCTATTGAATTTCTTGGTGACGATCTTATATTGATGGCCTCTAGTTATGCTCTTCCCCACAAGTGGAAACATTCTCTCTCTATCCATTCTATAAAAACCTTTCATAATTTTAAGGACCTCTATTAGGTCACCCCTCCGTCTTCTTTTTTCAAGAGAAAAGGGACCCAGCCTGTTCATCCTTTCCTGATATGAATATGCTTGCATTTCTAGTATTATCCTTGTAAATCATCTCTGCACCCTCTCCAGTGCTTCGATATCCTTTTTATAATATGGCGACCAGAATTGTACGTAGTACTCTAAGTGTGGTCTAACCAGGGTTCGATACAGGTTCAGCATAACTTCCCTACTTTTCAATTCTATACCAATTCTATACCAATAGAAATAAACCCTAGTGCTTGGTTTGCTTTTTTTTACGGTCTTCCTAACTTGTGTCATAACTTTTGGCAATTTGTGCATTTGTACTCTGAGATCCCTTTGTTCCTCTACCCCACCTACTCTCACCCTGCAAGTAATAAGTGACCTCCCTCTTCTTCCTACCAAAATGTAATATCTCACATTTATTGTGTTGAACTTTGCCAATTATATGCCCATTCTGCAAGTTTATTAATGTCCTCCTGTAACTTGTTGCAGTCCTCCTCAGTATTGACTATTGCCCCGAATTTGGTGTCATCCGCAAATTTAGAAATTGTGTTTTTGATTCCAAAGGTTAAATCATTAATATAAATTGTGAACAACAGTGGTCCCAGCACTGATCCTTGTGGAGCACCACTACCCACCTTCTGCCACTGTGAATAGCTACCTTTTACCCCTACTCTCTGCTTTCTGTCTTGAAGCCAGCTAGCTAACCTTTCTGCTTCTTGTCCCCTGACTCCACATTCTCTGACCTTGTCCATCAGTCCATTATGGGGTACCTTATCAAAGGCCTTTTGAAAATCTAGATAAAATTACATCTACTGCATTACCATTGTCTACTCTCTCTGCTACCTCTTCAAAAATTTCTGAGGTTGGTCAAGCAAGACTTTCCCTTTTGAAATCCATGCTGACTATTCGTTATTAAATTTTTGGTTTTTAGATGTTCTTCTATTTTCTCCTTTAGTAGGGATTCATTATTTTTTCTAGCACTGATGTTAAGCTGATGGTCTATAATTCCCTGGACATGTTCTATCCCCCTTCATAAATATAGGTATTACATTAGCTATTCACCAGTCCTCTGGCATTACACCTTTTTCTAATAAATTATTAAATATGTGTAATAAGGCCTCTGCTATCGCTTCCCTAGATTTTTTTTTTAAATGTGTGGATGCAATCCACCCGGACCAGGCGTTTTATCCTCTTTGAGTTTGATTCATGTATTTAATATATCCCCTCTTTTTATTTTAAATGTACTTATCTCATTACTAATCTCATCATCCAATGTCATGTCCACCTGTTCTATCTCCCTGGTAAATACTGAAGCAAAATAACTATGTAATATTTCTGCCACTTCTCTGTCGTTACCTGTGGTATTATTCTGTCTATCCCTTAATGGCCCTATTCCCATCCCAACTTTCCTTTTTATATGGATGTGCCTGTAAAATATTTTATTATTTTGTTTTATGTTCCTTGATAATTTAATTTCATAGTTCCTCTTTGCCTTCCTAATCGTTTTTTTGACTTCTCTTCTAATCTTTTCATATTCTCATTAAAGGGGAAGGCCGCTGCACACTCTGATTGGCCCTTTGGTGGCCACCAGGGCTGCGTGCAACCGGGCCAACAACCCAGCACCCAAGTGCAAGTGCCGGACTGCATGATGGTGGCCCAGTCCACACTAGGGCCGCCATGGTCAGACTGACCCAAGAGTCGGCCGACCAACCATGGCGGCCAGGGGCGCTGCAGGCCTCCCCTTTAAACAGCGCCACAACAGATGTCCAGCAGCTTTCTGACCTGCGAAGCTGGTGTTGACATCTGCCCGTGCCAGCCTTGCGGCACATGGGGCATTAAGGAGTCGGCGTGGGGCAGTGAGGGATCGCCGCACACGGCGATGATGTCATCGCCATTTGCATGGTAGCTCGGCATGGCGCTGGCAGTAGTGACCCCTCCCTGGGCAAAAACTGCCTTGCACCCAGTTAGCATTCCCCCAGAGGCGCTAACATGGCTATAAAAAGGGGTAATTTCATCCTGTGATCTTTAATACCTCATAATTGGAGAGTGAAATTGTCTTTTTTTATAGCCCCATTAGCGCCTCCAGGCAGCCCCACAACCGATGAACATCATCGCCGTGCGACCCCTCACCATCGCACACTGACCCCTTAACGCCCCGAGGCTGGCACGGGCTGATGTCACTGCCAGCTTCGCGGGTCACAAAGCTGCCGGATATCCGCTCCCGGGGCGCTGTTTAAAGTGGAGTCCTTCAGCGCCTCAGTCGACCATCTTTGTTGGTCGGCCGAAGCTTGGGTCGGCCCGACCATGATGGCCCTAGCGTGGGCCGGGTCGCCATCATGCAGCCCAGCACTCCTGCTGCCCTGGGGGCCATGTGGCAGCCACCAAAGGGCCATGCAGAGTGCGCAACACCCCCTCCCCTTTAATGGAAGGGGAGGGACATTGTAGCGCATAGCGCGGGACTCAGCGCTGTGCTACTCCCCAAAAGGAAGTGGAGCACCATAGACAGCGCTCCGCTTCCTTTGAGGTGTGTAAGACCCAATTCTGTATTGGGGGCGGAACTTCCGGGCTGGGCGATCAAAGCCACCTTGGTTTGCATTCAGATTCCTGGTGCCTCTGGGCGCAAGTGCAGAGGAAATTCCAGGCGAGTATGTTTCTGTCTTCTAGACTGTCCTTTGTCTTTTATAAGAACATAACATAAGAACATAAGAATTAGGAACAGGAGTAGGCCATCTAGCCCCTCGAGCCTGCTCCGCCATTCAACAAGATCATGGCTGTTCTGGCCGTGGACTCAGCTCCACTTACCTGCCCGCTCCCCATAACCCTTAATTCCCTTATTGGTTAAAAATCTATCTATCTGTGATTTGAATACATTCAATGAGCTAGCCTTAACTGCTTCCTTGGGCAGAGAATTCCACAGATTCACAACCCTCTGGGAGAAGAAATTCCTTCTCAACTCGGTTTTAAATTGGCTCCCCCGTATTTTGAGGCTGTGCCCCCTAGTTCTAGTCTCCCCGACCAGTGGAAATAACCTATGTAATCATTCACATTGCAGAGTCAATATAATACATTACTGGTAATTTTGTAAATGCATCTAAAGTTTAATTACCATTAATTTAGACTTTTATTTTATTCTTTGTGCTTATTTACATTCCTGAATGTATTGCAACAGTAAGGTAATTGTAGACCACATCACGAAGATTGGTGTGTTGGGATGGGCGCATTGCTGTGATAGAGCAGTGAAGTTCTGAGCCCTTGAGATAAGTGACAGGCTGCTGACAAAGGGACGAGGCTCCACACACAACGAACCACATGGGAAACATCCATGTGCAGCAAGGTTTTAACTCCATTCGTGCCTCCTGCGTCACATGATACGCTGTAATCTCAGAGATGGATTTGAACACGGAATAACGCAGATACTCCAGGACATAGAGGCGAGCAACCTTCAGTGGAGCTTCGAGAGTTTGTGATCGGAGAGGAAACCTGCGAAAAAACGAACTAAGTGTGCAGCTGAAAATAAATCTGCTGTGCAGCACGGAGAACTTTGGCAGGGTTCCCAGGCTGTAAGTGAGAGTCCCCAGCCACTGCTTGCTGAACACGGTCTGGTCTATTTCTGGTGAGCAGAGCTGCACGCGAAAGGTCCATGTTTCTTTATTTGCAAGTACCTTTAGCATTTCGGTCCCAGCGAAGTTGGTGAGAGAACCGAGAATTATGCCGATCCAAAGCACCAAAGTGGCAGATGAAACGACTGCAAACTCGGCGAAAGCGAGAGGGGACTGCAGAGCTCTGGTGGGCTCTCTGAACAAGGTGACGGGATGCTACAAGCACCTGGCCATCGGCGTAGGAGGCTCGGCGGACTCCTGCAACCTGAGGGGCGAGCTGAGGAAAACCAGGGAGAAAACCCAGGACCTGGCGGTGGTCATCAGGAACAAACTAACGGCAGTGCTTAGGGACAAGAACCTGAACAAGGAGGAGCGAGCGGAGATGGAGCGCCTCTGGGTCATCTTCTCCTCCAACCTGGAGACCTTTCAGGTGGACATGTGCAAAGTGTTGGAGCTGGGTCAGGACTTCCCTCTCTCGGGGACCGAGAAACCCTTGATCCAGACCGGGATGTCTGGAGGGACCTCGGAGGTGGCAGCCCGAGCTCTCAGCGTCCAGAACATAGTCCATGACACCGCACTGAACGCGGAGAACCTGGATCAGGAGGAGCTGGAGGAGCAGATCGAAAAGGTGGACAGGATGGTGGAGAACATGGAGATGAAGGTCAACGTCCTCCGGTGGACGGTAGAAGCCAAGGAAGACGCGTACCATTCCGTGCTGAGCAACGACGCCTCCTCGGTGGCCCTGTTGTCGGTGGAGGAGGAGGTGCGGGACAGGCAGTGCTGCGACCGTGAAAAGTGTCTTATCACCATGCTGTTTTGCACGGTGGCCCTGATTGCCGTCGTGCTGTCAGTCTGTGTTGTGAACCTTGCATGATATCGGTCTACCCCACCGACCCGTGGAACTCCGAAAGACTGACTTTGCAATTCACTGTGTACATACAAAGGAGAAGGCAAGATTCCGACTGTTTGTTAGATGCCCTGCAGTGAGCTAGACACTTGATAAACATGGCAACGTTTTTTTTTAAAAAAAAGGTTTTCTTAATGTGTATCTGCCCCCAAAGAATTGTGAGCTGTGTAGGGTTATAGAAGCTGTGATTGCTTCTCCCCTTGATGCGAGTTACATTTCATTGACCAACTGAGTTCAATTTAAAACAACGGTTAAAAAAAAGATTTAAATATTGCATTTCTAGCTTTTACCAAGAAAATGGAACAGTTTAAAAAATACAAACCAGTTCAGGGAGGGGTGGATTTTTTTTAAAGTGTTGATCAATTATTTGTACATAAAGGAACTAATAATTATCAAAATAAATTTACACGCTGAAGAAGTGTTTGATATATATCATTTTAAAACGTATGACAGATTCACGGGGTTTGATTGTTTTTAAATACAGGCTGCTGTTGATAATTCACTCAGTTTAGCATTAATTACTAAATAACAGAAACGTTTAAATTTAGAACAAAACATCGAATTATCATATAATTTAAATTGAGGGACTATGAATTAAAATGAGTAGCTTGCACTAGTACAAAGGCCAGCATGGGTTTTAAAATGTTTAAAAATATCCACGAAGTAGAATATGACTAAAAGAATGATTCCACATAGATTCCTTTGTAAACATCACTTCTCCACTGTAAATATTAAATCCTAAACTTTACTTGATATATTTATATTGTATAGAAATAAAATGATGTCTTATTAAAAACGAATGCAGCAAGTTGTCATGAACACTGCCTGAAAGAGTGATGGAAACAATTTCAATAGAAACTTTCAACGGGTGATTGGATATATATTGGAAAAGTAAACATTTGCAGGATTCTGGGGAAAGAGTGGGAGAGTGGGTCTGATTAGACAGCTCTTTCAAAGAACTGGGTGCATGCGTGATTGGCCTTCTGTGCTGTAAGATTCTATGAGAAAAAGAGAGATATTTTCAGTCCATAACACCCCCATTAGCCTATTGAGTAAACACACTGTAGACCATTGTAGACCAGGAAGGTTCCAAAGGGTATTTTTTACAATCAGCGCTTGCAGTAGTTACATATGACAAGAATGCATATCGAGAATTTGGGTGCAGAAATCAATTAGAAGAAAATTGTGGGCGTAGAACTGAGTTCACTAACCTCCACTTCCAAATTGTCGATGTACACTCCTGTCATGTGAAGCCATGCACTGGGAGTGCAAAATCAAGAAATGTACCTTTAAGTTCTGTCCCTGGTCTGTGAGGTTCTGTCCCTGGTCTGTGCTGAATTAGCTGATCTCAGCCTGCGCAGCAGTGAAGGGCAATAAATACTCTTATCTCCGGCTAGGAAATGGAAAAAAATCAGCCAGGGTTCCTGCTTCTGATCAATATACAGTGATCCCTGCTGGAATGTACCTGTCTGGATATCTGGTTAAGGACAAGATGGAGCATGCCTCCTATGGCTAAATAGCCTGCCAAAACTCAGTGTTTACACAGGAAGAATAATCACTTGGGCAAGGTAGCAGCTTGCTGCTCGTGCCTGTCGGACTGGATCGTACAGCATGAATGAACACCTTCAGAAGAAGAGACGACTAAACCAAAGTGAAATAAGATATAGAACCTGATCCTGAAGACTCTTGCTCCTGTATTTCTAGCCTATTATTACATGACAATACTAACTACACACCAATGAAACAATGAATTAAAACAGCTTCATCTGAGATAAAATGTAATACATTTGGTTACATTATCGCAGGTAAGTAGTAATCTAATCTTTATTATATTCCAAAAGCTTAATTTTCTTGAATATTTTGCAATTGTAACAAAAACAATGGTAATTATTAAAAATATTCTTCAAAAACAAATCACCATCTAAGTCTGTTTTAGATTAGTCAATGATTTACAAAGATGCTTGTTACCTGTTACACTGAGTCTGTAAGGCTGATTTCCACAGTGAGAATATTTATTTCAGGTATATTATTCTTGGTAACTTTCCTTGGTTGGCGTAAGATTCCATAGGGGTAGATGTTCAACTGACCACCCGAGCTTAAAACTGGCGTTGCGGATTGGCTGCCCATTATAGAAACCGTCCGATTTTCATGTCCATTAAAAATCTACCCCCAAAGTTATTTTTAAGTTACTCTTTTTCCCTTCTCCTGGCATTGCGGCTCCATATGCCATTCCCAATGGAGATGGTCAATGGGGTGTCCAGCCTTCCGAAACTGGCCACCAGTGGACGTCTAAAAGTGGCCTGGAATAACATTCACTCCCTGTATGAAAGTTATTGGCTTTGTCGATTGTTCATTTTCACCGTTATAAAAGATGAGCAAAATAGTTTATCCTCGGATCAAAATTTAGTTCATCTCATTCAGGATAGTGTATTAGATTGTCAAATATATTACAAAATACAGGGATAAAGTATTTAACATAGAGTTAAAGTCTAACCACAATTGTGAAATTTCCCAAACTCTAATCCTTTGTTAAGTTAGTTGATCTCACGTAAGGATGCCACAGTTGTTCGGAGTACCCCGAGATAGGGAGGGCAAAATCAGTTGTGGTAGGAAATTATGTGTGGATTTTTGATATTTCTAAAGTTGTAAACTTACCCCTTAGCACAGGATTGGTCCCAACCGCATTGCCCTCGTGGCCTAATAGCTCCCAACACTGTCCATCTGGTCTAACATATAATCAGGAAAACCGCTTGGGTGAGATACCAGAGAGTTCCAATATCCAGGGAACTGTAGCTCAGCATGAGACATCACCTTCAGAAGAAGTGAGAAAAGGGGCAATGACTAGAAACAAAGCTTGGTACCCAGAGTTTTATCAAATCCTCTCAAAGTCCATGTTAATTATGTCCACTCCATATACATTGAGGAAATGCTTAAATTAGTGGACAAAGAACTCCAGTAGATTTTTGAGATGTAAGTTTTAGCTTTCAAATTCATCTTCCTCATGATCTGCCTGCTCCTTGGATGAACACTGATAGCATCCAGGGGGGTAGATTTTAACTCTCGTGTGTCCAGCCAGCAAAACACAATGGTAGGCCCAGTCCATTTGAGGGCTGGGCCTCATTAGCACCAAGCTGCAGGTGGAAAGTGTGTCCAGGACAGCGCCTGGCTCTGGGCTGCTGCAATATCGGGAAGCCGAGCTGGTCTCTGGGTCAGAAGAAGGTAAGTAAGGACAGGTTTCTATCTCGGGTGGGGGTGGGGGTGGAGAAATCTGGAACGGCTGGTTTTGTGGAGACTGGAGGAGCTGGGCCCCATAAAAATAAACTCGGAATCCTCTTTGGCTGGACCATCAACTGACACTGGATGGAGTGTGCATGCAAGTACACTCCTAAAATGGCATTCAGGATCCTATGTCCCTCAAGCTTAGGCCAAGAGTAGGATTGCTGTGGCCACAGCAATGGTGGAAACAGGGCAGTAAGTCATTCGCCAACATTTTTGGGCCTTCCCACTCATTTCTGTCAGATGGGAGGTCTCAAAATCTACCCCCATACAACACTATTTTATTGAAGACTGATTAACTCATCTCCTGATTAGGTATCTTCTATCTTACATATCAAAATAAGACCTTTGACCTCTAATAATTAGGTACTCCCACAGTATGGAGCTCCCCAAAATACTAATCAGAGCCTCGTCTCGTTCCTTGCTAAATTGTTTCATTTGGTTGAACTGTTCTGCAGATTGTAGGATGGATATTCTAACTTTTAGGCACTTTAGATAGTTCTCCAGCAGCAAATGCCTTATCTTACCTTGCAGGCAAAACATTGCAGACTAACACAAAGCATCTTAACCTACTATCAAGACTAAGTATCAGTTTAACTCAGTTGCTACTACTCTCACTTCTGAGTCAGAAGGTTCTGCATTCAAGCCCCACTATGAACTTGCACACATAACCTAGACTGAACTTGTGCAGTACTGATGAAGTGCTGCTGTCAAGTATGTTGTTTTTCAGATAAGATATTAAACCAAGACCCTGTCTGTCTGTTCAGGCGGACGTAAAACATCCATGGCAGTATTTGATAAATAGGTCATCCAGTGTCTTGGCCAATATTCCTCTCTCAACTAACACCATCAAAAACAGATCATTGGGTTATTCATTCATTTGCTTTTTTAGTGCAAATTGACTGCTGTGTTTGCCTCTAACAGCAAAAGTAACTCATTGGTTGCAAAGTAATTTGGGATGTTCTGAGGATGTGATGAGTTGCACATATAATTGCAACTTAATTCTTCTTTAAGACTGGTTATCTATAGAAGGTGAAGCAGGCCAACAAGACCTGAATTATATGGTGGGTTGCAATCACCCTCTGCCTGTCAGGAGAGAGCTCTGTGCTTGTGTGCAGACTATTTTTAATGTTAAGAGAGAGCTAGTGACAGTGTTTTCATCCTCGTGACATCAATGCTACGTTTATAGCCCAAGAGATCCAACACACACTTGAGTATTTCTTAAGCCAACAACATATGGGACTAGAGTTAGACTACATGTGATGCCAAGTCAAAGCAGTTTAGAGGGGATCTCATACTGTGTGGTTTTAGTGTGTTTAGAGTTAGACCTACCAAGTTATAATGCCATTTTTGTGTCAATACGCACCCAAACTGCCTTGCATCAACTGCAGCCAATAACATCCAATTGGAAGTCGAGTTACAATCATTCAAATCCATCACTTTGAGTAAGCATGAAACACTTTATGTATTTTAAAGAAGGCTAAAGAATATGAAATAATTGGGATTGCGGAGACATGGCTTCAGGGTGACCAAGGCTGGAACTCAACATCCAGGAGTATTCAACATTCAGGAAGGATAGATAGAAAGGAAAAGGAGGTGGGATAGCATTGCTGGTTAAAGAGGAAATTAACACAATAGTAAGGAAGGACATTAGCTTGGATGATGTGGAATCTGTATGGGTAGAGCTGTGGAATACCAAAGGGCGGAAAACGCTAGTGGGAGTTGTGTATAGACCACCAAACAGTAGTAGTGAGTTTGGGGACAGCATCAAACAAGAAATTAGGGATGCGTGCAATAGAGGTACAGCAGTTATCATGGGCGGCTTTAATCTACATATAGATTGGACTAACCAAACTGGTAGCAATACAATGGAGGAGGATTTCCTGGAGTGTATTAGGGATGGTTTTCTGGACCAATATGTCGAGGAACCAACTAGAGGGCTGGCCATCCTAGACTGGGTGATGTGTAATGAGAAAGGACTAATTAGCGATCTTGTTGTGCGAGGTCCCTTGGGGAAGAGTGACCATAATATGGTTGAATTTTTTATTAAGATGGAGCGTGACAAAGTTAATTCAGAGACTAGGGTCCTGAACTTAAGGAAAGGTATCTTCGATGGTATGAGACGTGAATTGGCTAGAATAGACTGGCAAATGATACTTAAAGGGTTGACTGTGGACAGGCAATGGCAAACACTTTCAGATCACATGGATGAACTTCAACAATTGTACATCGCTGTCTGGAAGGTAGCTCAACCGTGGCTAACCAGGGAAATTAAGGATAGTATTAAATCCAAGGAAGAGGCATATAAATTGGCCAGTAAAGCAGCAAACCTGAGGACTGGGAGAAATTTAGAATTCAGCAGAGGAGGACAAAGGGTTTAATTAGGAGCGGGAAAATAAGAGTATGAGAGGAAGCTTGCTGGGAACATAAAAACTGACTGCAAAAGCTTTTATAGATATGTGAAGAGAAAAAGATTAGTGAAAACAAACGGAGGTCCCTTGCAGTCAGAATCAGATGAATTTATAATGGGGAACAAAGAAATGGCAGACTAATTGAACAAATACTTTGGCTCTGTGTTCACGAAGTTAGACACAAATAACCTTCCGGAAATACTAGGGGACTGAGTGTCTAATGCGAAGGAGGAACTGAAGGAAATCCTTATTAGTCAGGAAATTGTGCTAGGGAAATTGATGGGATTGAAGACTGATAAATCCCCAGGGCCTGATAGTCTGCATCCCAGAGTACTTAAGGAAGTGGCCCTAGAAATAGTGGCTGCATTGGTGATCATTTTCCAACAGTCTATCGACTCTGGATCAGTTCCTATGGACGAATACCGTTTGTGCTTTAAAGAAAGCAAGCTTTTATTTAAAAAGCAAATCCCGATCGGGGACTTTATCAGACAGAAGGAATGCAAGTCTGTTCGAACGCACTCACTTCCTACGGACAAAGTGACGTTACATTGTAAAGGGACGATGGTTATACATTTTCAGCAAAAGATAACAAGATAGGGCCAGAGTGACATCCCAGCTCAGCCCATCTCTTTTGATCCCTCCTTCCCTTTGTCCACTCATAAGCCGACCCAAGCATGGTCCGATTTTAAACAAAGACCTTCTGTCAATGTTTCAGGTTAATAACATGATTTAATAAGACCTTGAGGTTTTTCTGCAAGCTGTGGGTTTTGTTTCAATATGTGTTAGTGTTGTAACATTTCGCAGTCTCGAGTCTGAGATGTCATGGCTATTCCTCCATGAATTGTTTGTTAGCTTATACTGTCCCTATACAATTCCCACGTTCTTAACTTCAATGTCTCTATACATTTTTAAACATTCACATTAATGTAACACCACTTTTTAAGAAAGGAGGGAGAGAAAATGGGGAATTATAGCCTGACATCAGTAGTGGGGGAAATGTTGGAATCAATTATTAAAGATGAAATAACAGCATATTTGGAAAGCAGTGACAGGATCGGTTCAAGTCAGCATGGATTTATGAAAGGGAAATCATGCTTGACAAATCTTCTAGAATTTTTGAGGATGTAACTAGTAGAGTTGGACAAGGGAGAACCAGTGGATGTGGTGTATTTGGACTTTCAAAAGGCTTTTGACAAGAAATTAGTGTGCAAAATTAAAGCACATGGTATTGGGGGTAATGTACTGACGTGGATAGAGAACTGGTTGACAGACAGGAAGCAGAGAGTAGGAATAAACAGGTCCTTTTCAGAATGGCAGGCAGTGACCATTGGAGTGCCGCAAGGCTCCGTGCTGGGACCCCAACTATTTACAACATACATCAATGATTTAGATGAAGGAATTGAGTGTAATATCTCCAAGTTTGCAGATGTCACTAAGCTGGATGACGGTGTGAGCTGTGAGGAGGATGCTAAGCAGCTGCAAGGTAACTTGGACAGGTTAGGTGAGTGGGCAAATACATGGCAGATGCAGTATAATGTGGATAAATGTGAGGTTATCCACTTTGGTGGCAAAAACATGAGGGCAGAATATTATCTGAATGGTGGCAGATTAGGAAAAGGGGAGAGGCAACGAGACCTGGATGTCATGGTACATCAGTCATTGAAAGTTGGCATGCAGGTACAGCAGGCGGTGAAGAAGGTAAATGGCATGTTGGCCTTCATAGCTAGGGAATTTGAGTATAGGAGCAGGGAGGTCTTACTGCAGTTGTACAGGGCCTTGGTGAGGCCTCACCTGGAATATTGTGTTCAGTTTTGGTCTCCTAATCTGAGGAAGGACATTCTTGCTATTGAGGGAGTGCAGCGAAGGTTCACCAGACTGATTCCAGGGATGGCTGGACTGACATATGCGGAGAGACTGGATCGACTGGGCCTTTATTCACTGGAGTTTAGAAGAATGAGAGGGGATCTCATAGAAACATATTAAATTCTGACGGGACTGGACAGGTTAGATGCAGGAAGAATGTTCCCATATTGGGCAAATCCAGAACCAGGGGACAATCTAAGGATAAGGGGTAAGCCATTTAGGACCGAGATGAGGAGCAACTTCTTCACTCAGAGTTGTTAACCTGTGGAATTCTCTACCGCAGAGAGTTGTTGATGCCAGTTCGTTAGATATATTCAAGAGGGTGGCCCTGACTGCTAAAGGGGTCAAGGGGTATGGAGAGAAAGCAGGAAAGAGGTACTGAGGTGAATGATCAGCCATGATGTTGTTAAATGGTAGTGCAGGCTCGAAGGGCCGAATGGCCTACTCCTGCACCTGTTTTCTATGTTTCTATGTACCAATGACCACAACCTTAATTCCCCTTTTAATATTTGTCCTACACATTGCCTTCTCTGTTATCGACTATCACAGCTTCCTCTTGGCCACGATGCTGAAATAAAAGCCACCACAAAGCAAACTTTCCACTCCAACTTTACACATCCATTGAATCTGACATCAAGAAATCAACTAATCACCCTTACGCATTCTCTTAGTGACTGCCTTGTGTGTGCCTTTGCCTATCCTACTGATGTCATGCAGTGGCTGCAGCCTGACTGATGGAAGGCTGCTGACTTTCAGTGATGGGCACTGCAGATGGCCTTACTGGTCGACCTCGAGGAGCTGGTGGCTGGGAGTGTCGAATTCTTGGTCAACCACTGGATGGTCAGGCTGTATTTCTTGAGTGTGTGAAATGAGGAAAGCACATGGGTAAAGTTGTGGTGAGAGGAGGATGGGAAAGTAAGAGGTGCCTGTGAGAAGGAAGATAATGTATGAGGATACCTTGATCTTGTATCTTTCTGCCTCACTGTTGGCCCAGGGCTCAGCCATGTCCCTACCAAGAATGGTGAGCACCGTCTCCTCCAAGGGGGTGAGGTGAAGCTAGGAATGGGAGTTGTGCCTTGTGATTGATACAGATTGTTGGTGGGTGACTGATTTAGGGGGCGGGGGGGAGCATTGAGAAGTGTGTGAGGCTAGTGGAGCATTTGGTAGGAGACGACTTTTGAAGATGCATTCACTGATCTTGACCACTGTTCTGAGCTCATGAAGCTTCTTTGGGCACTGGAGCAGGTGGTGGGGGCGACACTGACGGCCTCAGTACTGGTCCCACATCCTTCTTTCTGGAGGGCTTCCTGGTCCCTGTGGGTAGAGGACCTCTCTTGCAGTGTTGATCCCCTGCACAATGTTGGATTGCTGCGTGTGAGACCCGGGGTGCCCCTTCCCTGGCTTATTGAACCATTTGTGTTAGCGTTGAAGCACTTTTCCATTTCTTTTAGGTGTGGAAGGAAAGTCAGCTTTAAGAGCTGAAATCTCCCATTTGTGAATTATTTTTAATGTATTTTTTTTCAGCAGGCAATTGAGCTGTAAGGGCAAAAACTGCCTTCTCCCTGTGGCTGAAGAGCTCCTCCCAGAGTTGCAATGCGGATTCCGCCCACTAAGGGACACAATGGACATGATCTTCACCACGGGACAAATTCAAGAGAAATGTAGGAACGTCAACCTCTGTACATGGCCTTCTTTGACCTCACAAAGGCCTTCGACACTGTCAAACATGAGGGATTATGGAGCTTCCTTTTCAAATTCGGCTGTCCTCAAAAGTTTGTCACCATCCTCCGCCTGCGTCACGATGACATCCAAGCCGTGATGCTGACCAACCGATCCACCACAGACCCAATTCATGTACGGACCGGGATGAAGCAAGGCTGTGTTATTGCACCAATGTTCTTCTCGATCTTCCTTGCTGCAATGCTCCACCTCACCATCAGTAAGCTCCACGCTGTAGTGGAGCTAATCTACAGAATAAACAGGAAACTGTTCAGCCTCCGAGGCATCCCACCCACCCATGCCTTCAACCAACATCCATCCCTTCAACCATCGTCTGCCCCACCTGTGACAGAGACTGTAGGTCCCGCATCGGGCTCATCAGTCACCCGAGAACCCATTTTTAGTGTGGAAGCAAGTCATCCTCGACTCTGAGGGACTGCTTAAGAAGATTGGACCATAAATTGTTGGAGCAGCTCATCTCGTGGCGAGTGCTGGGAATTCAATTTTGTTTCACCTCACCCAGTATTATTTTTGCACCATAAATTGTAGGAAATGTGAATTGATGATGGGGCTGTGAAATCAATGGGGCATCCAGGACCTCTTGAATGTCGGGCCCAATGATCTATCTCCTTAACCAATGAACTTAAGGATAGAAACAGAGCAGACGACGTAGAAGGAAATGGGGTGAATTAGATACAGAAAAAGAAATAAAGGGAGGGAAAGAAAGATTGGATTAAGATAGAGAGAAAAGAGTCAGAAAGGAAAACTAAGAAAACAATTAAAAAATGTAAAATTTAGAAATCCTCTAGAAACAAATTACTAACTACAGGAATGAGACTTCAGTTTCAATTGTTACCTGCATCAGCTGTGGATTAGTTGGTAGCACCCGTGCCCTTGAGTCAGAAGGTTGTGACTCCAACGACTTGAGCACAAAATCTAGACCAACACAGTATTGTGCACAGTATTGCACTGTCGTAGATATCGTCGTTCGCATTAGGCCGAAGCCCCGTCTACCCTCTCAGGTAGATGTAAAAGATCGCATGGGACTATTTCGAAGAAGGGCAGGGGGATTACATAGGATATACAGTACAGAAACAGGCCATTTGGCCCAACCAGGCCATGTCAGCGTTTATGCTCCACTCAAACCTCCTCCCGTCTTTCCTTATCTAACTCTATCAGCATAACCCTCCATTCCCTTTTCTCATATTTGCTTATCTAGCATCTTCTTAAATGCAACGATACTATTCGCTTCAACTACTTCCTGTGGTAGCCTCTAGTTTTGCACTTCCCCACAAGTAGAAACATTCTCTCGCTATCTACTCTGTACTGAATGGGGTACTGAAGTTGCATGTTCAGCCATGAACTCATTAAATGGCAGTGCAGGCTCGAAGGGCCGAATGGCCTACTCCTGCACCTATTTTCTACGTAAAAAATCTATAATAATTTTAAAACAACTATTATATCACCCCTCAGCCTTCTCCTTTCAAGAGAAAAGAGCCCCTGCCTATTCATTCTTTCCTGATAGGTATACCCTCACATTCCTGGTATCATCCTTGTAAATCTTTTTTGCACCCTCTCCAGTGCCTCTATTATATTTCAAAATATGGCAACAAGAATTGCACCCAGTACTCCAAGTGTGGTCTAACCAAGGTTCGATGGAAGTTTAGCATAACTTCTCTACTTTTCAATTAAATCTCTCTAGAAATAAACCCTGGTGCTTGGTTTTCTTTTTTTTATGGCCTTGTTAACCTGTGTCACTACTTTTAGTGATTTGTGTATTTGTACTCGAAGATCACTTTGCTCTTCTACCCCACTTTGATTCATAGTTTCCAAGTAATATGTGACCTCCTTATTCTTCCTATCAAAATATACCTCACTGTGTTTAATTTCAGTGGCCAATTATATGTCTATTTTGCAAGTTTATTAATGTCTTCCTGTTGCAGTCCTCCTCAGTATTGACTATCCTTCCCAATTTGGTGTCATCCGCAAATTGCAAAATTGTATTTTTGATTCCAAACGGGAATATAAATTGTTCTCCTTGGTGCATTGGCCATTATTTATCCCTCAATCAATATCACCAGAAAATAGATGATCAGGTCAGTATCACGTTGCTGTTTGTGGGAGCTTGCTGTGCGCAAATTGGGTGTCGCGTTTCCTACATTATAACAGTGACATCCCCAGCATTGAAGCACTGACCACACTTGATCAGCTCTGCTGGGCAGGCCACATAGTTCGCATGCCAGACACGAGACTCCCAAAGCAAGCATTCTACTCGAAACTCGTCCACGGCAAACGAGCCAAAGGCAGGCAGCGGAAACATTACAAGGGCACTCTCAAAGCCTCCCTGATAAAGTGCAACATCCCCACTGACACCTGGGAGTCCCTCGCCTAAGTGGAGGAAGTGCAGCGGGAAAGGGCGCTGAGCTCGAGTCTCGTCGCCGAGAGCATGTAGAAATCAAGTGCAGGCAGCGGAAGGAGCGTGCGGCAATCCAGACTCACTGTGCACCCTTTCCCTCAACCACTGTCTGTCCAACCTGTGACAGAGACTGTAATTCTTGTGTTGGACTGTACAGTCACCTAAGAACTCATGTTAAGAGTGGAAGCAAGTCTTCCTCAACTCTGAGGGACTGCCTATGATGATGATTGACTACCCATCAAAAATATTTCATTGGCTATAATGTCCTGAGGTCTTGAAAGGCGCTATATGAATGCAAATCTTTCTTTTTCCCTATGTGTTTCCACGGTTGAGTTTCATGTCAGGATCGTCATTTACAGCGTCCTTACGATATGAAATATCTGCGGCGAGACTCATTTGAATTTACTGCATAAATCCAACAATTTATTGACACGCATGGGGAGGGTGAAAGCGACGTACAGTTTTAGCCAGCGGCGCAAATCCTCCAGCAATTTGTGACGATTGACAACTTCCGGCGTATCTCTTCCTCGCCACAACTTACTGGGTTTTCTTTTCACACATGGCAGGCGCCATGAACTCGCCATTATTTTCCCAGCAAGTTCTGGGTCGTCATGTTACCTGACCCAAGAAGAATTGTTCGGTACCCAACGGCTCTCATTCAAAAGCCGTCAAGGACGTACAAAGCGCGCCTCCAAATCGAATGTGCGTGCATGCGTCATCAGTTTACGCAGTGATGCTTCCATTCGCGTGGACGTGCTGAGAGGTGACGTCAGACGCCGTGCGCGGGCGGCAGACGTCAGGTCAGTGATGCTAGCGGAGCCAGCATGCAGGAGATGGGGTCTGCGGGCCGCATGCAGGAGTGGCTTCATCACCGGGCCTCGGGCAGCAGGCCTTGACCTGGCTCTATCACAAGTGCCTGCTCGCTCCAGGCCCTGTTTTACCACTACCCAGAGAGGCGGCTGTGGTCTTCCTGTCCTCGGGCCAGCGCGCACAAGGGGAGGGCTGGAGCGGCGCTGGATGCTGGTGCTGCGTCGCAAGGTGAAGGTGGAGCCAACCCGGGGCCACAGTGTAACCATGAGAGGTGAGTCATAGAATCATAGACATTTACAGCATCGAAGGAGGCATTTCGGCCCATCATGTCCGTGCCGACCGGCCAGGAGCCATCCAGCCTCATCCCACCTTCCAACTCTTGGTCCGTAATTTCAAGTGCATATCCAAGTACCTTTTAAATGTGGTGAGGGTTTCTGCCTCTACCACCCATTCAAGCAGTGAGTTCCAGAACCACACTACCCTCTGAGTGAAAAAAATCCCTCTAAACCTCCTGCCAATTACTTTTAAATGTATGTCCCCTGGGTTGTTGACCCCTCTACTAAGGGAAATAGGTTCTTTCTATCTAGGCCCCTCATAATTTTATACACCTCAATAAGTTCTCAACTCAGCCTCCTCTGTTCCAAAGAAAACAAATGCAGCCTATATAATCATTCCTTATAGATAAAATTCTCCAGTCCAGGTAACTTCCTTGTAAATCTCCTGGGTGATGTGTAATGAGAAAGGACTAATTAGCAACCTTGTGTGAGGCCCCTTGGGGAAGAGTGACCATAATATGGTAGAATTCTTTATTAAGATGGAGAATGACACAGTTAATTCAGAGACTAGGGTCCTGAACTTAAGGAAAAGTAACTTCGATGGTATGAGATGTGAATTGGCTAGGATAGTCTGGCAAATGATACTTAAACAGTTGATGGTGGCTAAGCAGTGGCAAACATTTAAAGTTAGATGAAGTCCTTACTACTAGGGGAATCAAGGGGTATGGTGAGAAAGCAGGAATGGGGTACTGAAGTTGCATGTTCAGCCATGAACTCATTGAATGGCGGTGCAGGCTAGAAGGGCCGAATGGCCTACTCCTGCACCTATTTTCTATGTTTCTATCACATGGATGAACTTCAACAATTGTACATCCCTGCCTGGAGTGTAAACAAAACGGGAAAGGTGGCTCAACCATGGCTAACAAGGGAAATTAGGGATAGTGTTAAATCCAAGGAAGAGGCATCTAAATTTTCCAGAAAAAGCAGCAAATTTGAGGACTGGGAGAAATTTAGAATTCAACAGAGGAGGACAAAGCGTTTAATTAGGAGGGAGAAAATAGAGTATGAGAGGAAGCTTGCTGGGAACATAAAAACTGACTGCAAATAGCTATGTGAAGAGAAAAAGATTAGTGACGACAAATGTAGGTCCATTGCAGTCAGAATCTGGTAAATTTATAATGGGGAACAAAGAAATGGCAGACCAATTGAACAAATACTTTGGTTCTGTCTTCATGAAGGAAGACATATATAACCTTCCAGAAAAACTAGGGGACCGAGGGTCTAACGAGAAGGAGGAACTGAAGGAAATCCTTATTAGTCTTGAAATGGTGTGAGGGAAATTGATGGGATTGAAGGCTGATAAATCCCCAGGGCCTGATAGCCTACATCCCAGAGTACTTAAGGAAGTGGCCCTAGAAATAGTGGATGCATTGGTGATCATTTTCCAACAGTCTATCGACTCTGGATCAGTTCCTATGGACTGGAGGGTAGCTAATGTAACACCACTTTTTAAAAAAGGAAGGAGAGAGAAAATGGGGAATTATAGACTGGTTAGCCTGATGTCAGTAGAATCAATTATTAAAGATGAAATAGCAGTACAGTTGGAAAACAGTGACCGGATCGGCCCAAGTCAGCATGGATTTATGAAAGGGAAATCATGCTTGACAAATCTTCTAGAACTTTTTGAGGATGTAACAAGGGGGAGCCAATGGATGTGGTGTATTTGGACTTTCAAAAGGCTTTTTACAAGGTCCCACACAAGAGATTGGTGTGCAAAATTAAAGCACATGGTATTGGGGATAATGTATTTGACGTTGATAGAGAACTGGTTGGCAGACAGGAAGCAGAGAGTAGGGATAAACGAGTCCTTCTCAGAATGGCAGGCAGTGAGTAGTGGGGTGCCGCAAGGCTCAGTGCTGGGACCCCAGCTATTTACAATATACTGCAATGATTTAGATGAAGGAATTGAGTGTAATATCTCCAAGTTTGCAGACGACACTAAGGTGGGTAGTGGTGTGAGCTGTGAGGAGGATGCTAAGAGGCTGCAGGGTGACTTGGACAGGTTAGGTGAGTGGACAAATGCATGGCAGATGCAGTATAATGTGGATAAATGTGAGGTTATCCACTTTGGTGGCAAAAACATGAAGGCAAAATATTATTTAATGGTGGCAGATTAGGAAAAGGGGAGGTGCAACGAGACATGGGTGTCATGGTACATCAGTCATTGAAAGTTGGCATGCAGGTACAGCAGACAGTGAAGGTGGCGAATGGCATGTTGGCCTTCGTAGCTAGGGGATTTGAGTATAGGAGCATGGAGGTCTTACTGCAGTTGTACAGGGCCTTGGTGAGCCCTCACCTGGAATATTGTGTTCAGTTTTGGCCTCCTAGTGAGGAAGGACGTTGTTGCTTTTGAGGGAGTGCCGCAAAGGTTCACCAGACTAATTCCCGGGATGGCGGGACTGACATGAGGAGAGACTGGATCCACTGGGCCTGTATTCACTGGAGATTAGAAGAATGAGAGGGGATCTCATAGAAACATATAAAATTCTGACGGGACGAGACTGGACAGGTTAGATGCAGGAAGAATGTTCCCAATGTTGGGGAAGTCCAGAATCGGGTCACAGTCTTAAGGATAAGGGGGTAAGCCATTTAGGACCGAGATGAGGAGAAACTTCTCACTCAGAGCGTTGTTAACTTCTGGGATTCTCTACCGGAGAGAGTTGTTGATGCCAGTTTGTTAGATATATTCAAGAGGGAGCTAGATATGGCCCTGATGGCTAAAAGGATCAAGGGGTATGGAGAGAAAGCAGGAAAGGGGTACTGAGGTGAATGATCAGCCATGATCTTACTGAATGGTGGTGCAGGCTTGAAGGGCTGAATGGCCTATTCCTGCGCCTATTTTCTGTTTCCTCAGTACCCTCTAGTACAATCACATCTTTCCTGCAATGTTGTCCTCTAACTGTGGCGTAACTAGTGTTTTATACAGTTCAAGCATAACCTCCCTGCTCGTGTATTCTATGCCTTGGCTAATAAAGGCAAGTATCCCGTATGCCTTCTTAACCATCATATCTACCTGCCCTGCTACCTTCAGGGATCTGTGGACATGTACTCCAAGGTCCCTCTGTTACTCTACACTTAACATAAGAACATAAGAAATAGGAGCAGGAGTAAGCCAAACGGCCCCTCGAGCCTACTCCGCCATTTAATACGATCTTGGCTGATCCGATCATGGACTCGGGTCCACTTTCCTGCCCGCTCCCCGTACCCTTATTCCCTTATCAGTTAAGAAACTATCTCAGTCTTAAATTTAAGACAATGTCCCAGCTTCCACAGTTCTCTGCGGAAGCGAATTCCACAGATCAACAACTCTCTTGAGAGAAGAAATTTCTCCTCATCTCAGTTTTAAATGGGCGGCCCCTTATTCTAAGATTATGCCCCCTAGTTCTAGTCTCCCCCCATTAGTGGAAACATTCTCTCTTGGAAACATCCACCATGTCAAGCCTCCTCATCTGCAAATTTCTTAATTATACCCCCTCTATTCAAGTCTAAACCATTGATATATGCCACAAAAAGCAAGGAACCTGGTTCTGAGCCCTGCAGAACCCTCTGGAAATGGCTTTCCAGTCACCAAAAACACCCATCGACCATTACCTTTTGCTTCGCCTCTGACTTTGCCTTGGATCCCATGGGCTTTTACTTTCGTGACGATTCTGGTATGTGGGGTCTTATGAAAAGCCTTGCTAAAATCCATATGCACTACATCAAACGTACTACCCTCATCGACCCGCCTTGTGACCTCCTCAAAAAATTCAATCAAGTTAGTCAGACGCAACCTTCCCTTAACAAATCCATGCTGACTATCCTTGATTAAGTCAACTGTTATGGGGAACAGGCAGGAAAGTGGAATTGAGGCCATGATCAGATCAGCCATGATCTTATTGGCAGAGCAGGCTCGTGCGTCTGTATGGTCTATTCCTGCACCTATTTCTTATGTTCTTATATTCTTATTAGTCTGTGTCTTTCTAAATGAAGATTTATCCTGTCCCTCAGACTTTTTTCCAATAATTTTCCCAACACCGAGGTTAGGCTGACTGGCCTGTAATTACTCGATCTATCGCTTTCTCCCATTTTAAACAATGGTACGTTAACATTCCTCCAGTCTTCCGGTACCATAATCTGTAGCCAGAGAAGATTGGAAAATGGTGGTCAGAGCCTCTGCTAGTTCCTCACTTGCTTATCTTAGCAGCCTGGGATACATTTCATCTGGGCCTGGGTATTTATCCATATTCAAAGATGCTAAGAGTTGGTGTGTGAGGGGGCTGCAGGGCATGTCTGCCCACAACTGGCTCTGTTAGGGTTCCTCTTCCACTTCCAGTTAAAAGCCTCCACCTCTTGGCCAGTAATTCCCCTTTTTTCATTTATTACATTCCAGCTAAACTTGGTTCCACCAGCCATGACACTCATTATCTGGGCAAAAGTAGAAAATATTGGGAATAACCAGCTGGTCTGACAGCATCTGTAAAGAGAAAAAACAATGGTTTGGGATGTAGACCTTTTGAAAGATAATGGCCTGGATTTTACGGTGGGTATGATACCATACTCTGAGTACGCCGTCATAATAAGAAAAGAAATAGGAGCAGGAATAGGGCATATGGCCCCTCGAGCCTGCTCCGTCATTTAATACGATCATGGCTGATCCGATCATGGACTCTGGTCCACTTCCCTGCCCGCTCCCCATAACCCCTTAATCCCTTATCTGTTAAGAAACTGTCTATTTCTGTCTTAAATTTATTCAATGTCCTGGCTTCCACAGCTCTTTGAGGCAGCAAATTCCACAGGTTTACAACCCTCTGAGAGAAGAAATTCCTCCTCATCTCAGTTTTAAATGGGCAGCCCCTTATTCTAAGATTATGCCCCCTAGTTCTAGTCTCCCCTATCAGTGGAAACATCCTTTCTGCATCCACCTTGTCAAGTCCCCTCATAATCATATACATTTCGATAAGATCACCTCTCATTCTTCTGAATTCTAATGAGTAGAGGCCCAACCTACTCAACCTTTCCTCATAAGTCAATCCCCTCATCTCCGGAATCAACCTAGTGAACCTTCTCTGAACTGCCTTCAAAGGAAGTATATCCTTTCGTAAATCTGGAAACCAAAACTGCGTGCAGTATTCCAGGTGTGGCCTCACCAATACCCTGTACAACTGTAGCAAGACTTCCCCGCTTTTATACTCCATCCCCTTTGCAATAAAGATCAAGATTCCATTGGCCTTCCTGATCACTTGCTGTACCTGCATACTATCCTTTTGTGTTTCATGCACAAGTATCCCCAGGTCCCGCTGTACTGCAGCACTTTGCAATTTTTCTCCATTTAAACAATAACTTTGTGATTTTTTTTTTCTGCCAAAGTGCATGACCTTTGAAATACATTGCAAGTTTGATGTTTAAGCGCATGTGCTTGCACTGAATCCTGAACTTGCAATCTGTCAAGGTACACCTTGACAGATCATCCGAAGCGCCGAGAAACATTCAATTTCTGCCGCAGAGTTGGGCTACTTGCCCAGCAATTACAGACAAAACTCTTACGGTTGCTGAAAACAAATGTAGGAGCCTGATTTCCTGTTAATTTTCAGTTCATTTCTACCTGACAAGCTGGGCAAGGTGACTGCTTGATAACAAATGACGTGTTTACTTGCTGGATATGGTTTAAAGAACACAGGCCTTTTTTTTACAGAAAGAATACTGAATATCTTTGCTGAATACCAGAATGTTAATACATCTAACACGCCTCAGACATTATTCCTCATACATTCACACAAACAAACATTCTGTACCATGTTTATATATTGTCTTTTGTTACAATTAGTTTTCTTATGCTTTATTTTCCTGCTATATAAATGAAACGATATGCATAAGTTGTTACCGCCTGTAAACCGGGAGTGTTGGATGAATACCGGGGTGTGAGTTTGTTGTCGGGCAGCGACTTGTTCTTGAGTGATAGGCAGATGGGCTAGCAGAGATAAGAGTGGAGAAAAAGTAAACCAGAGGAATAAACTAGAGTTACCCTCTTGGTCTGTAGTAATCTTCAGTGCTGGTTGCATTGATAATCTTGTGTATTTCAAGGTTTATTTTTTAAGGAGACAGACATTTCTGATGTTTGAATACTATCACGGGAATTAGTTTTTCATTCCTGAATGTAGTTGTGTTTCCATACATGTGAAAGGGATTATACAAAACTAGTGGTGAAAATATTGAAGCCAGCTTGAACCACAGTGGTACTAAAAAATTATTTTGCTGAGCAAGGCAAATGCCAAGTGAGTTTTTCTATGTAGATGTCTTACAGATAGTATTGAGAGGCATCCTTTGCATCATGTTCCATGAAGTGGTCAGAAATTCTGGTAAAATGCGTTTGAACTCTCCCTGTTGCTCCTGTACTATTCAATTTGTCAATCTAAGTTTAGTGATACATTTCTCTGTAGCAGAGGTGTACAAGCCTTTTGCCTTTATGAGCAACCTATTTGTGTACCACAGAGCCTTTGGGGTCACATACAAAGATTAAATATTTTCATTAATTTATATATACTGCAAGCCACATCCTCTAAGAACAGACCACCAGGCCCAATAAATTCACAAAGAACAAACCGTGAATAATGCAAATAGGATTGAGTTAACTTCGAGTTTAGGAGAATGAGAGGTGATCTCATTGAAACATACAAAATTCTTACAGGGCTTGACAGAGTAAATGCAGGGAGGATATTTCCCCTGGCTGGGGAGTCTGGAACCAGGGGTTGCAGTCTCAATAAGGAGTTGGCCATTTAGTACTGAGATGAGGAGAAATTTCTTCACTAAGAGGGTGGTGAAGAATTCTCTATCCCAGAAGGCTGTGGAGGCTCAGTCGTTGAGTATATTCAAGACAAAAAAGGGGATATGGGGATAGTGCAGGAAAGTGGAGTTGAGGTAGAAGATCAGCCATGATCTTATTGAATGGCGGAGCAGGCTTGAGGGGCTGAATGGCCTACTCCTGCTTCAATTTCATATGTTCTTATGACTGGGCTTTGTGGGTTGGATTGATAGAGCTTGGGCCATATGTAGCCTATAGGTCATTTGGCAAATATGTCTTAGTTCTGCCTACTACTATGCCCATTAACAACGTATCCTTCCTTTCAGTCAAGGAAATAAGAGTTAGATAACATTTTTGGTGGTGCAGTTTCCTTATTCTGGAATAGTGCTGTAGGCTTGCTTGCTGAAAAAAAGCTCAGTCTCTCCACGCTTAGAAGAAAAGTTTGGATGTTCAGTGAATAAAATGATCATATAGCTCCTTTTACTGAATCTGGAGAAGATCTCTCACTTCTGGAAGTTTTGTGACAGAGGTACAGTGTAAGCACTGTACTGATCATTACAAATGATCATAACTTTTGAAACGTCTTGAAATCAGGATTTGGTATCAATTGGGTTCAAATGCAATTCTGAAATAGATCTGCTGAAGTTAGGATTTGATGGACTGCTGAGACAATAAACAGAAAGTACTGTATATATTGGCTGAGAAAAAATGAGTGACCAGGTTTTGGGATAACATTGTTGATGGATTAAAAAGTGAAACTTACAGAACCTCTGGCAGGTACAAACTACCCCTAGAGCAGCTGATACTGTTGACTGAGTGCAGTACACAACTGAATGAGGGAAGACAGCCTCATTAGAATGGTCCTGCAGTCATAACTTTTAAAAGAAGAAGCCATATCCAAAATTGATTCTGTATCTGTGGTGGACAGTTTATCATTCTTGTGGAAGTTGATCAAATGAGGAAGAATGCTAAAAAGAAAGACTTTACATTTATATAATGGTTATCACATGCTTAGGATGTCCCAAAATGTTTCAGAAAATGGATTATGTTTGAAGTGCAGTCAATAGTTATGTGGATAAACACGACTGCAAGTTTGCACACAGCAAGATTCGCAGCTTGTGAATTAATAACCAGTTGATCTGTTTATCATGGTGTTGATTGGAAAAGGAATGTTGACCAGGTCATTGGAAAAATACTCTGCTCTTTTACATCCACATGAACAAGCAGACAAGGCCTTGTTTTAATGTCTTATCCAAAAGACTACACCTGACAATGCAACAATAACTTGTATTTATAATTCACAAGCGTTATTGAACATAATTTGGCATTGAGCCACATTAGGACAGGTGACCAAAAACTTGGTTAAAGGGATAGGTTTTAAGGAGTATCATAGAGGAAGTGAGAGAGAGGCAGAGAGGATTCTGGAGGGAATTCCCGAGCTTTGGGCCTAGCCAGCTGAGAGCATGGCAACCAATGGTATAGTGATGAAAATGCAATACTCCTTCAGTACTGCACTGAAGAAATTTCTACCTAGATCATATCCTTAAATCTGCAATTGGCTTGAACCCATAACCTTTGCACTCAAAGTGAATGCTATTAACTAAGCCAAACTGACACTTAATGCTTAAAAGGGAAGGTAAGTTTGAAGGTGTACATTTATAAATTTTACGCAGACATTAAAAACATTTTCTTACCTTGTCACTTTTCTTCCCTTGGTTGCTGCTGCTGCACAATATATCAGTAGAGTGCATTCTGGAATGATCCCATAGAAAGAAATGGGAACTGCAACTGGCTCAAGAGCTTAACTGGAGCATATGACAAAAGACTAAAAGCCACAGTCCCAGTTGAGAAAGCAGAATATCCAACTGTTAACATTGTTCCCAGGGTTCTTGGCTCTGGATTGACTTGGGATGGTCTGAAGTTGGGAAACTTTTGTGGCACTATATGAGATGGCCTCTGTTAGTGATATCAGCTAGTGCTTATTGAGGATAGAGGCCTGGTTTTGTGCCTCCGAGCAAGTAAGAACTTTGATTTTTTTTTTCAGTCAAACTAAATTTCAATAACTTTTTTTCAGTATAAAATGGGGAAGTACATTGTATAAAATTGCCAACTCCAGCTTCTCTTCCCTGTTTATATCTGCTGCCAACTGCTGTTGGGTTTCACTTTATGATCCTGTGTTCAGTGAACAAGTAGAATAGCCAGTTAGAGAACCTGATTTCATGAAAATATTTAGTTTTTAGTCAAGTAACTTTTCCTAGGGAGCCCCTTCCCTCCTTCTGTCCTCTACCCTGCACCTCAAAGTCAGTGACAGTTTTTCTTTCTCTAAAGCTTATATCAATTTTATTTTAGAGTTAAGCACGTCGGCAGCATCTTTGCAGTATAACTCGAGAAAAGTGGATCTGCCTCCATTGGAAGGTCGAAAGTTCTGTTTCGATACTCATGCAGTGGTGCGACAACTGGAAGAATATGGTAAATATAACTTAATTTTGCATGATTTCCTACTGAAGAAATTTTCTTTTACTTCTCCATTTTATCACCACATTTCTTAAATAAATTGGTGTTTTGGAAGAGTGAAATTGTCAGTGACCTAGATTTACTGCAGAGATAGAAACCAAGCAAATTCTCAAACTGTGACAAGTAGGCTTGGAATTTCAATCAATGGCCATTTAGGAGGAAGGACCTAAGCTGTTATTCCACCAATGGTGTTTTCCACTTAATATGAATAAAATGTATGCTTAAATTGAGGGTTCATTGAATATAATGCTGCACAAAAGTTATTGGGCCAAAAATTGCCTCCGACCGACATAATTTTTACAAAAGTACCTGGTGGTCCCGGAGGAACGAACACTTCCTGTCTGAGGCCTAGATGTGCAGCCCAGCGCAGGGACCCATGCATCCCAGGAATGTAAGAGCATCCTGGGATCACGTGGGCCTGGACCATCAATCACAATGTAATATTCTCATTGATAATGGTGAGTTCTGTTTGTTTGAGCTCCCATTACTATCAATGAGAATACCCACAAGAAACGCAACACAATAACATTTTTAAAAAGCACCTCACATATTTAAAATTAATTGAAATTGAATTAAATTAAATGTTTTAGGAAAAAATGTATCTTTTTTTGAAAAATTTTAATGGGGTTAAAAATAAATTTACCTTAATGGTCAGGGTTTTTAATATAAAAATTAGTGATAAAATTTAATTTTTCTATCTTTTAAAACTCTTGCATTGATAAAAGCAGGTCTTGTGCCTGCTTTTACCAGACGTAAGTATTTTAAGGACAAATTGGGCGAATAGCCCAAATTTCCGCCCATGAACGTCCTTTTCCCAGGGATGCGGTGACATTTTGACAGATCAGAAATGCCGGGTTTAGGCGCATCTCCTTTTCACAATGGACATTCAATCCCTATACAACTCCATCGCATCAGTCTCTACCCACATACCTGGATTGGATGTACATGGTGAAAAGGAGATGGTTAGAACCAGGAAACTGTTATTGGCGGAGGACTTTGGAAGAGTTGCAGATGTAGGTGGGAAGAGACTGGACAAGGGGAGAAAAAATAGTCGAAGTAGGAAGAAATCAGTTCCACGGGGCAAGAATAGACTGAAATTATGGGCTCAATTTTCCCCAATGCTGTTTTTTGGCGTTTTTGAAGAGTTACGCCCGTATTTTTTGGGCCTGCCTATTGCCCAAAAAAGTTGAAAATTTACATGTTTTAACTTGTGAATGTAGCCTGGCGCACATTGTCCTTAAGCTCTGTGGGTGGAGCCTAAGAAGTGAGTCAAAAGATCAAGTTGCTAGGGTAACGGGTGGGACACTGTGGGCTGAGGCTGGAAAGTGAAACATGCAAGACATTCTGGCTAGCTCACAAGCACCTATTTAAGGCAACAGCTTACCAACATGAAAATATTAAAGAGTCTTTGTGCCAAAAGTCTATCCTGTAAACTGAATTGGAAAGGCATCCCCAGCCGGTGCCGCTCCTAGCCCGGGCCGAAAGGCCTCCCTTCACCCGGAGCCGGTGCTGCTCCTAGCCCAGGCCGAAAGTATTCACCTCCACCGGTGCCGCTCCTAACCCAGACTGAAAGGCAACCCCCTCCCCCTCCTCCAGAGCCGGTGCCGCTCCTAGCCCAGGCCGAAAGGCATCACCTTCCCTGGAGTCAGTGCCGTTCCTAGCCCAGGCTGAAAGGCCTCCCCTCCCCCGGAGCTGGTGCCGCTCCTAGCCCAGGCTGAAAGGCCTCCCCTCCCCCGGTGCTGCTCCTAGCCCAGGCTGAAAGGCCTCCCCGCCCCCGGGGGCCGGTGCTGCTCCTAGCCCAGGCTGAAAGGCCTCCCTTCCCCCGAGCCGGTGCCGCTCCTAGCCCAGGCTGAAAGGCCTCCCCTCCCCCGGTGCTGCTCCTAGCCCAGGCTGAAAGGCCTCCCTGCCCCCTGGGGCCGGTGCTGCTCCTAGCCCAGGCTGAAAGATCTTCCCTCCCCCTGTGCTGCTCCTAGCCCAGGCTGAAAGATCTCCCCTCCCCTGGTGCCGCTCCTAGCCCAGGCTGAAAGGCCTCCCTGCCCCCTGGGGCCGGTGCTGCTCCTAGCCCAGGCTGAAAGATCTCCCCTCCCCCTGTGCTGCTCCTAGCCCAGGCTGAAAGATCTCCCCTCCCCTGGTGCCGCTCCTAGCCCAGGCTGAAAGGCCTCCCTGCCCCCTGGGGCCGGTGCTGCTCCTAGCCCAGGCTGAAAGATCTCCCCTCCCCCGGTGCTGCTTCTAGCCCATGCTGAAAGATCTCCCCTCCCCCGGTGCTGCTCCTAGCCCAGGCTGAAAGGCCTCCCCTCCTCTGGAGCTGGTGCTGCTCCTAGCCCAGGCTGAAAGGCCTCCCCTCCCCTGGTGCCGCTCCTAGCCCAGGCCGAAAGGCCTCCCCTCCCCCGGTGCCGCTCCTAGCCCAGGCCGAAAGGACTCCCATCCCCCGGTGCCGCTCCTAGCCCAGGCTGAAAGACCTCCCCCCCCCCCCCCGTAGCTGGTGGCGCTTCTGGCCCAGACCGGATGCCACCTCTCCCTCTCTGCCGCTGCTGACCTGGCCGTGGAACTGGATCTTCTGTGCTGATTTTGCTAACTACCCAGGTTTTTCAGAGCGTACACATTTGCCGTCTTAAGAAAAATCATAGTTGGCCAAACTTGCTTAAATGGCCAGAATTGGCATGGGTGGCAGATATTAAAAAATCATAGCCTAAAAAAATCGTATCTAAGTGAATTACACTGGCGCAGAAACTTTGGGGAAACTTGGAGATTTTAGTTTACTGCCGAAAAAAAAGGGTGCACACCAAAAAAACGGCACAGATAATTGGGGAAAATTGGGCCCTATGAAACTACAACGAGCTTCCGGTGGCCGGCCACTTTAATTCTCTGACCTCTCTGTCTTCGGCCTCCTACACTGTTCCAATGAAGCTCAGTGTAAGCTCAAGGAGCAGCAGCTCATCTTTTGATTAGGCACTTTACAGCCTTGTGGACTCGGCATTGAGTTCAATAATTTCAGATCATAACCTTTGCCCTCATTTTTTCCAGATGGCATCTGTTGATTCTGCTATTCCCATTTACACATCATCTAGACCCATCTTTTGTTCCTTTACTTGTCCCATTACTATCTCATTTTGCACCTCACCATCATCCCTTTTGTTCTCTCCTGCATGCCACCCTATCACAGACCTTCCTTTTTGGTTCTTTCCTCTCTCCATCCTTTCCTTGCGTCTGCAATATTTAAAGGCATTTGACTAGTCACTGTAATTGGTTCAGTCTAGTAACTAAAGTGCCTCCATGTCTGAAACTCAACTGGTGGTGTACTTCCATAGGGATCCTGTCATATTACCTGTGATTTAAATGATTTTTTGAGGATTTTTTTTACAATATCATCTTTTTCTTGCTTCCATACACATTCCATTTCTGACCATTCAGAATTAATTCACACTAAAAAAAATTGAATTGTCCCATAATTTGAAGAGCCTTTGAAAAATAGGCTCCATAGACAAAATCTAAGAATTGGAAGAGATCAATTACCTAATCACGTGAAATAGTAAACTGATTTCAGCTCTTGGCTTGGTCACAAGACCAAATGATTAACCCAATAAGCATTGTTACTGTCTCAAAGGAAAGTACTTGCATTTATATAGCATCATTCATGACCTCAGGATGTCACAAAGCACTTTACACCTCAAAAAAGTACTTCTTTGTAGTCACTGTTGTAATGCATGGCCACAATCTTCCTTGCTGCCATGCTCCACCTCACAGGTGATAAGCTCCCCGCTGAAGTGGAGCTAAACTACAGAACCAGTGAGAAGCTGTTCAACCTTCGCCAGATACAAGCCAGATCCAAGACCACTCCAACCTCTATCGTCAAGCTACAGTACGCGGACGACACCTGCGTCTGTGCACACACACAGGCTGAACTCCAGGACATAGTCGACGTATTTACCGAGGCATATGAAAGCATAGGCCTTGCGCTAAACATTAGTAAGACAAAGGTCCTCCACCAGTCTGCCCCCCAAACATCAAGATCCACGGCGCGACCCTGGACAACGTGGACCACTTCCCCTATCTCGGGAGCTTCCGATCAGCAAGAGCAGGCATTGATGATGAGATCCAACGCAGCCTTCGGCCGCCTGAGAAAGAGTGTTTGAAGATCAGTCCCTCAAAATTGTCACCAAGCTCATGGTCTACAAGGCCATAGTAATACCCGCCCTCCTGTATGGCTGAGACGTGGACCATGTACAGTAGACACCAAGTCGCTGTAGAAATACCACCAGCGATGTCTCCGCAAGATCCTGCAAATCCTCTGCGAGGACAGACGCACAAACATTAGCGTCCTCGTACAGGCCAACATCCCCAGCATTGAAGCACTGACCACACTTGTTCAGCTCCACTGGGCAGGCCACATAGTCCGCATGCCAGACACAAGACTCCCAAAGCAAGCGCTCTACTCTGAACTCGTCCACGGCAAACGAGCCAAAGACGAGCAGAGGAAACGTTACAAGGATACCCTCAAAGCCTCCCTGATAAAGTGCGACATCCCCACCGACACTTGGGAGTCCTTGGCCTTGGACCGCCCTAAGTGGAGGAAGTGCATTCGGGAGGGCGTTGAGCTCCTCGAGTATAGTCGCCGAGAGCATGCAGAAATCAAGCGCAGGCAGCAGAAGGAGCGTGCGGGAAACCAGGCTCCCTGCCCACCCTTTCCCTCAACGACTATCTGTCTGACCTGTGACAGAGACTGTGGTTCTCGTATTGGACTGTACAGCCACCTAAGAACTCTTGCTAAGAGTGGAAGCAAGTCTTCCTTGATTCCGAGGGACTGCCTATGATGCAGAGCCACAAACAGCAGTAAGATATATGATCATATAATCTGTTGGTTGTGATGTTGGTTGAGGGGTAAATATTGACCAGGACACCAGGAGAACTTCACAGTTCTTCTTCACATAGTGCCATGGGAGCAGTTGAGACCTCAATTGAACATCTCATCCGAAAGAAGGCGCCTCCAACGTTGCACCACTCCCTTAGTGCTGTAAGTTAAGCTCAGTGTGGTTAAGTGAAGTGGGACTTGAACCCAGTACCTTCTGACTCCAAGGCGAGAGTGCTACCGCTGAGCCAAGGTTGCAAAGTCCAATGATTTAAGACTGGTCAGTTTCTTTGATGTAATTTCTTATTAGATATCTAAAAATAATAGTTATTAAGCAGCACATTTTCCATCCTGTTGCTTCTTTGTGCACCATAGGTGTCAAGTGAGGGAGAAATCCCTACACTGGTGCTCTGATCAGAGTTAAATTCAGGGAATTAATTGTGTAATCAATGCCACTCTTTAAAAACAGAAAAAAAAGAGCACCAGTATTTTACTTGCTGCAAGTATAATGGACTTTGTATTACCACCATCATCATCATCATAGGCAGACCCTCGAAATCGAGGAAGACTTGCTTCCACTCTAAAAGTGAGTTCTCAGGTGACTGTACAGTCCAATACAGGAATTACCGTCTCTGTCACAGGTGGGACAGACAGTAGTTGAAGGAAAGGGTGGGTGGGGAGTCTGGTTTGCCGCACACTCCTTCCGCTGCCTGCGCTTGTTTTCTGCATGCTCTCGGCGACGAGACCCGAGGTACTAAGTGCCCTCCACTTAGGCTGGTCTTTGGCTAGGTGTCGGTGGGGATGTTGCACTTTATCAAGGAGGCTTTGAGCGTGTCCTATATGGCTCAGAGATGTGGACCATATACAGTAGTCACCTCAACTCGCTGGAGAAATACCACCAACACTCTGCAAGGTCCTGCAAATTCCCTGGGAGGATAGATGCACTAACGTCCATGTTGTCGATCAGGCCAACATCCCCAGCATCGAAGCACTGACCACACTCGACCAGCTCCATTGGGCGGGCCACATCATCCGCATGTCCGACACAAGACTCCCAAAGCAAGCACTCTATTCGGAACTCCTACACGACAAGCGATCCCCAGGTGGACAGAGATTACCACCACCGTCAGCAGTAAGAACTGGTGATATTTAGCCATTTTAATGTACACATGGCTTTGTCTGGCAAAGGACAAGTTATCCCTAATGCAAAAAAGCATCATTTTAACGTGCCTAGCATAATCCATACCAGAATATTTCACATGGCAAAACATGCGCAGTGTTTTTTCCTATTACCTCAAATGCCGAGGGTCACTTTTCTACATTAAAGGTGCTGTATAAATGCAAGTTATACAAATGCTCATTGTGTCATACTTCATGTGATTAAGACGATTGTCATTGCAACAATACAATGCGTTGAGGGTGCAGGAAGATTGAACCCTGAGAATGTCGATCACACATTTTCCAATGATGGAAGAAATTGCATACATCTGTAAACATAAAAAGTGCTGTAAACATAGAAAGTGCTCAGTCATTTGCAATGTGCTCACTTCCAACTGAAAAGGAGAACCTCCTGCTGTGATACTCGTATGTGACCAGATTATGCATTTGATAACTGAGAATAATTCTATCTCCAAAGCTGTTGTAGGATGTCAGTTGTGTGAAATATATTTTTCAAAAGCATTAGTTGTGCTACCTCCCTTCCCCCCCCCCCCCCAAACCATTATTGCATGTTGTGTTTTAAAAATAATTAATTTGCCCTTTTTTCTTTGAAGGTTTTATGACATCTGCAAAAAGTAGTATAGCAACCATGAGTAGTTACTAGTGTGACTGTGGTTTGCCTCATGGCTCTCAATACTGACATTTCAGACACAGAGTAGTTAATGTTGGAGGAGACAGTGCTTGAAGTACCAAGGACTCTATTCTGAGTTTACTTACCTACAGTTGGCTTTTTTCCCCCTCCTGTAGCATCTAATAATTTATTTATATAAACACAGTTGTTGGTCTGAATATATTGGTCATGTTTTTGTTTATTAACTTCCTTGGTTTTCCAAGTATACTTGTTTTTTTAATGATCAGAATGCTGGATGTTCTGCCACTAGTCCTAGTAATTGGGGCCTGTTTTATACCCACTATGCGGTCAGTTCAATTTACTTTCAGTCGACGCTATTACGTAAGATTGAATCAGGGTAATGTTAGGCAACATGATTAACGAGGCTGAGTTAGTGCATTTTGCTGGCCAATTAAGTGTATTTTGCCTGGTAAACCATTAAACTGTTATGTAGCAGGAATTTTTTTGTTTTTTTAAGTATTTATTTGAAAAATTATAAAAATACATTAAGGTGGACTAAATATCGTGAATGTTGGAATAGTATTTCTGATATTAGCTAGGTTCTCTCTGTGGTTTGACAGTAGATCACAAACTGTGAAGGTGTATGCATTGTCGACAGTTTTCGGGGTGGGGGGAGAGAAAGCAGCGTGATAGAGTCCCATGAATGAAAGTAATGGTGCTTGAACAGCATGACAAAGTGTAACAAATGAGAGAACGACACAAGCAAGCATGGAAAAGGTTGTAAAGTGTGAGCTAATGGTTGAATACTTCATTCAGAGAGCTTTTACACTACAACTTTAGTGCTGATGCCAAGCAAAGTTGTAGTATAAATCAAGAGTTGGGGCATCCAGAAAGAAGCCGAGTGAGACTTAGCGGAGATGATAGTTTGTATCTTTTGGGTTTTCCACTTCATGAAGTGTAACTCCCATGTCTCATTAAAGCTGTAGACAGTTCAGCTGGGTAAAGGAAGAGATTTAAAGTCTGCTGTGCGGCTGAAGTTGGAGAGGGCTGTTCGTTGAGGTAAGCAGGCTGGGGGACGGAAGGGCAAGCGGCTGACTGAGGTGCCGAAGCTTGGCCTGACCCCAGGCTCGTGCTCTCCCTCTTTCTCCCTGCCCGCCACGCCGTTTCTCTTGACTTGTGGATGACTAAATACTGCACAGTAAGCTTCTGAGCAGAGCGCATCGTTCGGAAAATTCTCTGGTCTGACACCGGTCAGGTCCCAAGGGTGCCGGACTGGAGAGGTACATCCTGTATATGGCAAATGTCAGTTTTATTTTTGGGAGCTTCTGTTATTGATATATCTTCTCTCTTTGCTATTCTCATTTTTTATTAGTACCTTTGTTCTAACAGGCTTTCTTGTTGCAATGTTTTGCTGTTTTTTCTCACAGGCTTCAGCACTAAGCAATCGGAGGTTGTGGTAGCTGCACTGCTGAGAATCATGAACTCCAGTATGGAAGTTACATACAAGGACATGGCAACCAAAATTCAACAAGTAAGACAACCCCAGTGATACAAAAAGCAAAATACTGCAGCTGCTGGAAATCAAACAAAAACAGAAACCGCTGGAGATGCTCGGCAGGTCAATCAGCATTTGTCGAGCAAACATGTTTCGGTTACAAACATCAACTATCTTGTGTTTTCCCGATGGATACTGTCTGACCTGCTGCATGTCTCCGGTGTTTTCTGTTTTTCTTTCCATCCCAGTAGTATAGTACGCTGTGTAAAATAAATTCTTGATAATTAAAATATGACTGCATTTTGTAAGCAACAAAGGATACTATGGCAGGCGTGTAATTTAATCAGTGCCTTCAAAGAACCTCAAACAATAGCAGTGACATTCTCATAATCGATCTAAATCGATGCTAAAATTATGTCCTTTCTATATATTCTTTTACGTATGCTGCCTGTGTGTTTTTTTTTATTGGCTAGTCTTGGTCTGCCATTTTTATCCGCATAATGTGTGAGCATCAACTAAAAAGTTGTGAACATTTCATATTGGAATATTCTTAAAATAAAGATATGCTTTTGTTTAAAAACTCCTTTCCTGCAATCAATAATACTGTTTTTTAAAACTAAATGGAGTGGGATCTTTTTAAGTTGTAGTTTTTTGTGTTGCAGATTTTTTTTTAAGTTGAGATTTCTGTGCTAAATTGACCACTGAAGGTAGTGCAGACCTGGTTGTTGGGTATCCTGCAATGGCGTTTGCCGCTGGCCCCGAAGTAAGCTTCCTACAAAGATCTTGCAATCTCTGTGGCGAGAAGTTCGGCTTTGCTGATGTGCAGTTGAAATCTGCAATTTAATGGGAAGTTCCTAATGCGAGTTGCTGTGATGTCAAGAAACTGTCTAAGCAGCCAATCAAAATGCAGAATTCTCACAGATTGAGACCCAGGAAGTGAGTAAGCTCCTATGATTCTAACTTTAAAAAAAAATGTTAGAGCAAAACAAAGATTGGGACTTTCACACGGGGAAAAGGTAAACCTGAAATAGAGAACAAACATTTAAAATTAGAATTTTCTTAAAATAGATAAACTTGATGCTCCACAAAATTAAAATTAATTTTTTAGGGCCATAATGTTTGTTTAGCAGTCAAAATGCTATTAAAATCAGAGTTACACTTAATCCAAAAGAGTCTAACATTTGATGGGGTATTTAACAGCGATATTACTATGGAAGGGCCATGGTTTTCATTAGTTTCCCATTACTTGACAGATTACACTGATTGTTGGCAGGGGTGCTACAACACAGCCAATATCGGAGAAATTAATGACTGACCACAACTTCAGGATTTCCATGTTAGGATGGGCATGTGCTTCACCCTGAAAGTGGGGGGGGGGGGGGGGAGGAGAGGGAGAGAGAAAAAGAGGTTGGGGGGGGGGGAAGGAGAGAGAGAGAGGGAGGTTGGGGCGGGGGGGGAGAGAGAGAGGTTGGGGGCGGGGGGGGGAGAGAGAGAAGGTTGGGGGTGGGGGGGGGAGAGAGAGGTTTGGGGGTGGGGGGGGGAGAGAGAGGTTTGGGGGGGGAGAGAGAGAGAGAGGTTGGGGGGGGGGAAGAGAGAGAGGTTGTGGGGGGGGGGGAAGAGAGAGAGGTTGTGGGGGGGGAAGAGAGCGAGGTTGGGGGGGGGGAGAGAGAGAGAGGTTGGGGGGGGGGGAAGAGAGAGAGGTTGGGGGGGGGAGAGAGAGAGAGGTTGGGGGGGGGGAAGAGAGAGAGAGGTTGGGGGGGGGAGGAGAGAGAGAGGGTTGGGGGGGGGAGGAGAGAGAGAGAGAGAGAGAGAGAGAGAGGTTGGGGGGGGAGGAGGAGGAGAGAGAGAGGTTGGGGGGGGGAAAGAGAGAGAGAGAGAGAGAGAGAGGTTGGGGGGGGGAGGAGGAGGAGAGAGAGAGGTTGGGGGGGGGGAAAGAGAGAGAGAGAGAGAGAGGTTGGGGGGGGGAAGAGAGAGGGGAGAGGTTGGGGGGGGAGGAGAGAGGTTGGGGGGGAGGAGAGAGGTTGGGGGGGGGAGGAGAGAGGTTGGGGGGGGGAGGAGAGAGGTTGGGGGGGGGAGGAGAGAGGTTGGGGGGGGGAGGAGAGAGGTTGGGGGGGGGAGGAGAGAGGTTGGGGGGGGGGAGGAGAGAGGTTGGGGGGGGGAGGAGAGAGGTTGGGGGGGGGAGGAGAGAGGTTGGGGGGGGGGAGGAGAGAGGTTGGGGGGGGAGGAGAGAGGTTGGGGGGGGGGAGGAGAGAGGTTGGGGGGGGGGAGGAGAGAGGTTGGGGGGGGGAGGAGAGAGGTTGGGGGGGGGAGGAGAGAGGTTGGGGGGGGGGAGGAGAGAGGTTGGGGGGGGGAGGAGAGAGGTTGGGGGGGGGAGGAGAGGTTGGGGGGGGAGGAGAGAGGTTGGGGGGGGGAGGAGAGAGGTTGGGGGGGGGAGGAGAGAGGTTGGGGGGGGGAGGAGAGGTTGGGGGGGGAGGAGAGAGGTTGGGGGGGGGAGGAGAGAGGTTGGGGGGGGGAGGAGAGAGGTTGGGGGGGGAGGAGAGAGTTGGGGGGGGGGAGGAGAGAGGTTGGGGGGGGGAGGAGAGAGGTTGGGGGGGGGAGGAGAGAGGTTGGGGGGGGAGGAGAGAGGTTGGGGGGGGGGAGGAGAGAGGTTGGGGGGGGGAGAGAGGTTGGGGGGGGGAGGAGAGAGGTTGGGGGGGGAGGAGAGAGGTTGGGGGGGGGAGGAGAGAGTTGGGGGGGGGAGGAGAGAGGTTGGGGGGGGGGAGGAGAGAGGTTGGGGGGGGGAGGAGAGAGGTTGGGGGGGGGGGGGGAGGAGAGAGGTTGGGGGGGGAGGAGAGAGGTTGGGGGGGGGAGGAGAGAGGTTGGGGGGGGAGGAGAGAGGTTGGGGGGGGGGAGAGAGGTTGGGGGGGGGAGGAGAGAGGTTGGGGGGGAGGAGGAGGGTGGAGTTGGGGGGGTGGGAGAGGAGGAGGGTGGTTGTGGGGGTGGGGAGGAGGGTTGGAGTTGGGGGGGTGGGGCAGGGGGGAGGGAGAGCGGGGGTGGGGCGGGGTGGGAAGGAGCGCGGGGTGGGGGGGGTGGGAAGGAGAGCGGGGGTGGGGGGGGTGGGAAGGAGAGCGGGGGGTGGGGGGGGGGTGGGAAGGGGGTGGGGGGGGGTGGGAAGGGGGTGGGGGTGGTGGGGAAGGAGAGCGGGGGTGGGGGGGGTGGGAAGGAGAGCGGGGGTGGGGGGGTGGGAAGGAGAGCGGGGGTGGGGGGGCGGAAGGAGAGCGGGGGTGGGGGGGGTGGGAAGGAGAGCGAGGCTGGGGTGTGGAGGGGGGGGGGAGCGAGGCTGGGGTGTGGAGGGGGGGTGAGGTTCGAGGGAGCGAGGCTGGGGGAGTGAGGGAGCGAGGCTGGGGTGGGTGGGGGGAGCAAGGCTGGGGTGGGTGGGGGGAGCGAGGGAGCGAGGCTGAGGTGGGGAGGGTAGCTGCAGCGAGGTAGAGAGACTTGGGGGGGGGGGGGGGGAGCAGCGAGAGAGAGAGGACTGGGGGGGGGATCGAGAGAGAGAGACTGGAGAGGCTTGGGGGTAGAGATCGAGAAAGAGAGACTGGAGAGGCTTGGGGTAGAGATCGAGAGAGAGAGACTGGAGAGGCTTGGGGGTAGAGATCGAGAGAGAGAGAGACTGGAGAGGCTTGGGGGGGGGGGGCAAAGAGAGAGAGACTGGGGGGGTGGGGGAAGAGATTCGGGGTGAAGAGGGAAGCGGGAGAGAGACTGGGGGAAGCAGAGAGAAAGAGATTGGGGGGGAGCAGAATGAGAGAGACTGGCAGGGGGTGCGGTGCTGTGGAGAAGAGAGAGAGAGAGAGACACTGGGGTCGGGGGGGGGGGAGGAAGAGAGAGCATGAGAGAGTGTGTGGGGGAAGAGAGAGCGAGGGAGTGGGGAGAGACTGCACAGAGAGAGAGTGGGTGGGAGGGGGCTGGATTGAGAGTTTGGGGAGGAAGAAAGAGAGTGGGAGCTGGAAGAGAGATTGAGTAGCTCAGGAACTTGGGCGGGGGGGTCGCTGGAGTGGGTTGGGAACCTGGGCGGATGAGTTGGTCAGGAACTTGGACTGGGGGAGAGGGGAAGTATAGGTCGGGAACTTGGGCTGGGGGATGAGTAGGTCAGGAACTGGGGGTCGGGGAGTAGATCAGGAACTGGGGATGGCGTGACAGAGTAGGTGAAAAATTTGGGCAGGTGGGGTGCGGCAGGAACTTGCGGGGGAGGTGGGGATAAGATCTTAATCTGTGAGAGTGGGCTCTGTTCTGACTGGAGTCGGCAGTCAGAATGGCTCGAAATGCACTTTGCAAAGTCACTGATTGCGTTGGCAGGGCAGTTCTAATTATACATTCCAGAGAAACTGTTGGGTGTGTCTCATCCTCCAAAGGGGACCAGTCAGTGATTAAGGAGACCCAATCAGAGCTTTAGGTGTTACAATTCTGAATGTGTTAATTTGTAATAGAGTTTTTAATGTTACCATGGAAACATTCATAGTATAGAACCATTGGAATTACAATACAGGAGGCCTTTACAACCAATTCTGTCTGCCAATGTTCGGTCTTCAACTGAAACATTCTACTATAATCCCAAATCCTTCTTGTTTCCCTATGCGATTTTATATTCTTCCTGTTCAAGTATTTTTCATATTCCCCTTTTAAATGATAGCTGTTTCTGCCTCTTACTTGTGAAGTATTCTATGTTCTAATAACTCTGAAAAATGTGTTCTTTTTCTAGCGATATTCATGTTTTATGTGCCTTGTTACTCTTAGAAACATAGAAACATAGAAAATAGGTGCAGGAGTAGGCCATTCGGCCCTTCTAGCCTGCACCGCCATTCAATGAGTTCATGGCTGAACATGCAACTTCAGTACCCCATTCCTGCTCTTAAAACCTTTGATAATTTTGAAAGCCTCCAGTAGATTCCTCTCTTCCCCTTTTAATCTCTGCTCCAATGGGAGTGGGGGGGGGGTGGGGGGAAATCCCAGTTTTTCACACCTTTCTTCATTACAGTAGCCTCTGATTCTGGCACCATTCTATTGAATCTCTGCTGTACCCTTTCCATTTCTAATAATCCTTTCTATACTGGTTTTCCCAGAACCACCTGTAGCACTCTGGTCTGGTCATACTCTCTGTCTTGTACAAACTCAACATAAATTCCTTGCATCGACGTGAAATGGTAACTTTGTTTCTCTCCACAGGCGCTGAGTATTTCCAGTATTTTCTGTTTTTATTTCAGTGCTTCAATGTATAAAATTCAGGATCCTGTTTGTTTTTTTTTAATGGCCTTTTCTCACTGCAGTCTTGTGTATCTGTGCCTCTAGATTTCACTATTCCTCTGCTTTTACTTACAATGTATACCCTTTTAATTGCCTAGATATGATCATTCCAACTATTACTTTGATTGCTGCAAGGTTTAAGGCGGTCTCCCAAGCACTCTTGACACTGAGAATATTGGGCCGGAAATTGCGATCGGAGGCTTATTCGGACGAACGCGTCCGACCCAAATAAAATCTACGAAAATACTTGGTAGTCCTGGAGGAACGTAGGATTCCGGTCGGAGGCTTTCATTCGCTGCGCAGCGCACGGGAAAATGTCTTCCATGTACGGACGGACGCATATGTTGGAATCACGTATGGCTGGACCACCAATCACTATCTAGTATTCTCATTGATAATAATGGGAACTCCGATTTTACGAGCCCCCATTACTATCAATGAGAACCCCCCCCCCCCACCCCGAAAACAAGAAACAGCATAATAAATTTTTTAAAACACCTTGCATATTTAAAATGAATTGAAATTAAATGTTTTAGAAAAAAAAATTTTTTTGAAATGTTTTTAAATGTGTTTTAATAGGGTTAAAAATTAGCTTATCTTAATGGACAGGGTTTTTAATATAAAAATGAGTGATTAAATTTTATTTTTCTATGTTTTAAAACTCTTGCGCTGATGAAGGACATTTGCTGGACAAGAGTTGGGCAAATAGCCCAATCTCTGCTGCACGGATGTCCTTCCTGTGGTGATGCGTAGCATCTTTCTAAAAAAATCTTGACAGATCGGAAAAGCTGTTTATTGGTGCATGCACATTGCGCCTCGAGAACCGGCTTTTGTTAGGCCTCTCCGTGTTCTTACGCACCCAGAGAGGCCGCAATTTTCGGCCCAATATATCAGTGATAAAGCTACTGAAACACTATAAATAACTTCATTTCTGTAACAGTAACTGTTAACTGTCCCATAATTAAAAATGTAAACACTTTATCTCGACTCACCCTGCTGATTTTTTTCTTCCTCTTCTATTCTGCCCCATGGTCTTTAGCCAATATTTTCTATTCTGTTTTCTATTTTCGATATTTACTCTAGTTTCTTTCCTTTCAAACTTTTTTTGCTATTTTAACTTTGAACTTCCAGGTTTCTGCATTGTTCCTATCTAATAGTTGCACCTGCACTAAATGCCTTCTCATACTTGGTTTATTTCTCTCTCTCCCTCTATATCTGTGTCTATATAATTTGAGCCCAACTGAATTGGCATGTACGCTCAATTATTTTATGATTGCTGAATATAGTTAAATTGGTACAGTAAATTCTCTCAGCCAACAAACCATGTCCATGCAAGCTGTTTTCTTTAAAAATTAAAAACACGAATTATCCACATCTGTATCTTTTTCCCTCCAAAAATATTATCTTTGCTGTAACTACCCTTAGTGCATCTGCTCCAATTATGAAACCTGCTGCTGGGAATTGCACAAAAGGTGCCCAGTATGTGCTGGGGTGAGTGTTTCTCTTCTTCCCCCCCATACCTCGCACTCTGTGGACCAACACCTGGTCTGTGCTCAGTAGCCTCCTCTGATGGCCCAATTATAATCTGAATACTGCTTGTGAAGGCAAACAGGTGTGACCTTAATATTATCCCTATGACACAGTATATGGAGCTTCAAGGTATTGGGTCACCATATTACCCCCTAAAAAATGAAAACTGAATCGCAATTTCTCAAACTACATATTGAAACCCATGAAAAGTAAATGTTTACATGAAAATTAAATTACTTCCATTCTTTTGGATTTCTTTCCCATTTAGGCATACTGAAAATGAACACCTAAGTATTGTAAAAGTGGAAACTGATCCTTTTATAGTTTAATTTGCATGTCTGTATTTCACATTTTGTCTAATTTTAATCATTTCTAAAGAGAGTATAATCACTAACCTGCTATATCAATAACTCAGATACTTATCAGTGTTCAACTGCAATTAAAGCAGATTGTAATGCATAAAATTTAATGGAAGATTCCGCAAAGGTATTCGGCTGAGATTTTCCAGAAAAGAATTGGCCGCGCGCGGCCTGTGATTTCCTGATTAGTGCTCCTTACAGGCACCATTCTGCAAAGCATGTGCCTGATTGGGGAATCAGCCTGTCAGTTTCCTATTTGATTATTTAAACAGAGATTTCACCTCGATAAACTGGAGAGAGGAAAAAGATTTGCATCCTCCATGATGGAGTGATTTTTCTTTTATTAGCGATGGGATTTCTATTGAGGTCCATCAGCATGCCAACTGCATCTATAAGTAGTCTTGAACAAAGCTGAATATATATACATCTGCATCTGTAAGCTCTGGTCACTCCATATCATTTAAAATATAAACTTGGTCAATTTTATCAAACTTTGAATCGATACCGAAATGTCATCTTAGAACTGAAGCATTCACCAAATTTTGGTATTGATCTAATGGAGTTTGAGGCAATAGCATCAAAAGTGTTAAAGCAATATACTGTATTCTCAATTTGGTTGTGTTCTGAAAGGTTGAAGTCCAAAAAAAATTTCAAAAAGTGAGCAATGTTCCCTCTAATATTTTTTTGTACTGAGCAGGCGATTAACTCCTTTGAACGTTACATTTTCGCTCATGGGCAAATTTTACAACAATTTTTATTACAACTTTTATAACAGCAACCACTTAAAAGCATATATACAATAACAACAACTTGTATTTATATAGCACATTTAACTTGGTAAAACTTCCTACGGCACTTCACAGTGCGACAAAAAAATTGACACTGAGCCACATAAGGAGAAATTGGGGCAGGTGACCAAAAGCTTGGTCAGAGAGGTAGGTTTTTAAGGAGCATCTTAAAGGAGGAAAGAGATAGAGAGGCGAAGAGGTTTAGGCAGGGAGTTCCAGAGCTTAGAGCCTAGGCAACAAAAGTCACGGTCACCAATGGTTGAGCGAGTATAACCAGGGAAGCTCAATAGGGCAGAATTAGAGGATCGAGATATCTTGGGGGAGGGGGGAGCTGAAGGATATTAGAGAGATAGGGAGGGGCAAGGCTATGGAGGGATTTGAAAACAAGGAACCGGGAGCCAATGTAGGCCAGCAAGCACAGGGGTGATGGGTGAGCGGAACTTGGTGTGTGTTAGGACACGGGCAGCCGAACTTTGGATCGAGTTTAAATAAAGTAGAATGGGAGACCAGCCAGGTAATGCCATATTGCCACCTCACTGTCTCATGATTTGAGACGATCAAACAAGGTTCTCTACAAGTTTAACATAACTTCTCTGCTTTTTAATTCTATTCCTCTAGAAATGAACCCCAGTGCTTTATTTGCACTTTTATGAGTTTTTTAAAAAAAAACTTGCGAGGTTACTTTTATTGATTTGTGAATCTATACCCCTAGATCCCTTTGTGCCTCTACTCCATTAAGACTCTTATTTTTCAAGCAGTAGGTCCTTATTCCTCCTACCCAAAATGCACCACTTCACACTTATTTATATTGAAATTCATTTGTTATTTACATGCCCATTCTGCAATTTTGTTTACGGTAGAATTAATTAAAAGCTTTTAGTTCATCGTTTACAAATTCTATTTTAAAATAAAATTACTTGTCAGAAATGACTGGGATATAAAAGAACAGCATAATAATGCATCAACACTTCAGTAATATCACTCATACACGTTTGTGCATTGACAAACAATCCAAGACCCCAAGGTGAGCTGAAAGAGGCATACCTGTGCAATTGGTATTAATTTTAAAGTTTTCAACGTATTAGCCCATCCCCCATACCAATGTTTTCCTGGACAAGAGAACCAATCAGACTGACTTGGAATTGTTTACTGATATGGTGATGTAATGATAATTTACGAATTTTGTTTCTAATGTTTTTCTATCGAACGTTCTCCACAATATTAATCCCTGCTCTTATCACAGTGTCCAATTGTTTTAGGTACTTCGCAATTAAAAGGTGAAAAACAAAATACATTGTACATTCAATTTTTAATCTCCTATTTCAAAGATTTATACCAAATCGAAATTGTACATTATCGGTTTAATCAAGTATTTTCTATGTCTTTCTCGATAAACACATAGTAGTTTCTTCCAAAGTAGCTTCCTGCAATTTTTATACATTACACAACTCCACTAAAGAGCAAATCTATATTTATATTATTCCTAGGACTTGTTAGGACTATAGAACAGCAGACAAAATGAAATGGTTTGTGTGTTCCCCTTTTTTGGTTCGCTTCCTAAACATCTTAATACTTTTTATTGACTTGTTAAAAATATAATATGCAGCTCCTACAAATTCTCCACTCCTCAACAACATGGTCACATGTTTGTGTAAAGCTACTCACTTCACTTGATTGCACAAAATCAAATATTGAGAATTTTCAATTTTAAAATGTTTAGAGCATTTTGGAGCCTCTTCAAGACTTGAATGAAACTTGTTTAGATGAGGGGATAATTGATATTTACTACTTTCTTCTGAAATCATATTTGAAACTGAGGGGAGAAAAGTACGTTGAACACATTTTTATGAAAAGTTCATTAAAAATCTTTCGATTCTTTCATGTCTTGTTGCAGCTTTGACAGAAGTTGCTCCAAGTTTATCTTTCCCTCTTCAACACTGTTGTTAAACATGCAACAAAAAAATTAAATAGTTCCAAACGGAGCTCAAATAAGAAAGTGGTTAAACTCACCAATCCGAAGAAGGTGAGGTTATCTATCCCCAGCCTTGGCAATGAGTTAGGATCAGTTTGGAGAAGATGTTTCCTCTTTTTCCACTGCTGTTCTCTCCGTTTCTGAGTTACAAACAGGGGTGCAAACTATTTTACCCCCTTCTGAACATAATTTAAATAACCCTGATGAACTCTTTCAAAAAGGGGCAACACCGTGCAAAATTTAACTGGACATTCAACATCACTTTTCCGCCTTTAAACAATTTTCCAAATTTTGAAAAATTTCATCTTGTATTTTTTATTTCACTGGGAACCTCAAATTGTTTCTCCTTCCAGCAGCCATTGTACATGTTCAGCTGCACTCCCACCTCTGTTGTTCCAAAATGCGGCCGCCGCTCAGTCCGTGAATGGACTACGCATGTCTAAGAAAAAAGTTACTGACAGAATCCCGAGACAATGCTCGCCGGGTTCCAGGGCTCTGTATCTTAGCAAATGCTGTTCCAATTCGGATGGGCTCAGAGGTCACAAACTACTCTGTGGGGATTCCCAGGCCGGGCCTAGAAATTGTCCGACACCTGCTTGCATCAACCGTAAGACTTATGTGGCATTGCTGGGCAAATAGCCCAACTCTGCGCCAACGATTGCTTTTTTGGTGCGGATGCGTTGACAGGCCGCAAATGCCAGATTTCGAGCGTGTGCAAATCCGGAACTTGCGGGACATTTCAAAGGGATTACAATGGTACACCGTCACAGACACTGCAATTTTAGGGCCATAGTGTATTGGGCCTGTCCCCAGCTCCAGCTTTCCAGCTCACTGCGCGGCCTTTGAATTTAAGGGTGCGGCACCTTACAGATTGCTGCGCGACCACGCGCCTAACGGAATAGTGCCTACAACCCTCGGATCTCTGCGTTCCTCCAGTTTATATCTTTTACAAATTCCTGATTTTAATCGCTCCACCATTGACCCCAAACAGTGGGAGGGAGATAGAGGAGCAAATATGTAGGCAAGTTGCTGTGAAGTCCAAAAACCATAGGGTAGTAATAGGGGATTTTAACTATCCAAATATTGATTGGGACAAATTTAGTGTGAAGGGTATAGAGGGTGCGGAATTCTTGAAATGTATTCAAGCGAATCTTTTTAGTCAGTATGTAGTAAGCCGAGAGGGGGCGGTCTTGGATTTAGTTTTGGGCAATGAAGCTGGGCAGGTTGAAGGGGTATTAGTGGGAGAGTACTTGGGTGCCAGTGACCATAATTCAGTCACATTCAAGTTGGTTATGGATAAGGACAAGAATAGTTCTGGAATAAAAGTTCCGAATTGGGGAAAAGCTAATTTTGCTAAATTAAGGAGTGATTTGGCCATGGTGGACTGGAAACAGCTGCTTGTGGGTAAATCAGTGTCGGAACAGTGGGAGGCATTTAAGGAGGAGATCTAGAAGGCTCAGGCCAAACATTGCCTTTAAAGAAAAAGGTTGGGAAAAATAATTCTAGAGCTCCCAGATGTCTAGGAACTTACAGGGGAGGATTAAGGAAAAAAAGGGACGCTTATGTCATATATCAATGGCTAAATACTATAGAATCTTTAGAGGAATATAGAAAATTAATGAGGCAAATTAAAACGGTTATTTAGGAATGTAAGAGAGAGCATGATAAATTCTTGGTCAGTAAAATTAAGGAAAACCCTAAGATGTTCTATAAATATATTAAGAGTAAGAGGGTAACTAAAGGGTAGGGCCTATGAGAGACCATGAGGGTAATCTTTGTGTGGAGGCGGAAGATGTTGGTAGGGTTCTTAACGAATACTTTGCATCTGTTTTCACAAAGGAAAGGGGCAAAGCAGATACTGCTATCGAGGAGGAGTGTGATATTCTGGATGAAATAAATATAGTGAGAGGAAGTATTAAGGGGTTTAGTAGCTTTGAAAGTAGATAAGTCTCCAGGCCCGAATGAAATGCATCCCAGGCTGTTGAGTGAAGTAAAAGAGGAAATAGCAGAGGCCATGACCATCATTTTCTAGTCCTCTTTGGATCGCGGCATGATCCTGGAGGATTGGAGGACTGCTAATATAGTACCCTTGTTTAAAAAGGGAGAAAGGGATAGGCCGAGTAATTACAGGCCTGTCAGCCTAACCTCAGTGGTGGGAAAATGATTGGAAAAAGTCCTGAAAGACAGGATCAATCTACATTTGGAAAGGCAAGGATTAATTAGGGACCATCAGCATGGATTTGTTATGGGAAGATCGTGTTTGACTAACTTGATTGAATTTTTTGAGGAGGTAACCAAGAGGGTCGATGAGGGCAGTGCGTACATTGTAGTATATATGGACTTTAGCAAAGCTTTTGATAAGGTCCCACATGGTAGACTGGTCATGAAGGTTAAAGCCCATGGATACAGGGCAAAGTGGCAAGTTAGATCCAAAATTGACTTGGAGGTAGGAAGAAAAGGGTAATGATTGATGGATGTTTGTCTGACTGGAAGGATGTTTCCAGTGGGATTCCATGGGGCTCAGTACTGGGTCCCTTGCTTTTTGTGGTATATATCAACGATTTAGATTTGAATATAGGGAGTATGATTAAGAAGTTTGCAGACGACATTAAAATTGGCTAAGTGGTCGATAATGAAGGGGAAAGTTACGGGCTGCAGGAGGATATCAATCTACTGGTCAGGTGGGCAGAGCAGTGGCAAATGGAATTTAATTCAGAGAAGTGTGAGGTGATGCACTTTGGAAGGGCTAATAAGGAAAGAGTATACACATTAAGCGGTAGGCCACTTAATAGTGTAGATGAACAAAGGGACCTTGGAGTGCTTGTCCACAGATCCCTGAAAGTAGCAGGCCAGGTGGTTAAGAAGGCATACAGAATGCTTGCCTTTATTGGCCAAGGAATAGATTATAAGAGCAGGGAGGTTATGCTTAAATTGTATAATACTTTGGTTAGGCCACAGCTGGAATACTGCATGCAGTTCTGGTCGCCGTATTATAGGAAGGACGTGATTGCACAAGAGAGGGTGCAGAGGAGATTTACTAGGATGCTGCCTGGAATGGAGAATCTTAGTTATGAGGACAGATTGAATAGGCTGGGTTTGTTCTCATTGGAACAGAGGAGGTTGGGAGGAGACCTCATTGATGTGTACAAAATATTGAGGGGCCTGGACATAGTGGATAGTAAGGGCCTATTTCCATTGGTGGAGGGGTCCATTACAAGGGGGCATAGTTTTAAGGTGGTTTTAAGAGGAAATTTGAGGGGGGCTTCTTTACGCAGAGGGTTGTGGGGATCTGGAACTCGCTGCCTGGAAGGGTGGTGGATGCAGAAACCCTCACCACTTTTAAGAGATGGTTGGATGGGCACTTAAAGTGCAGTAACCTGCAGGGTTACAGACCTAGAGCTGGTAATTGAGATTAGACTAGATGACCTTTTGTTGGACCGCGCAGATATAATGGTAAGTAGTGCAGGGAATAGAATACGGCCAGGGTGATGATCTGGACTAGTTTCGATCGCCTGGATGGGTGGAGAGGAATTTTCTCAGCTTATTTCTCCCTAAATTGGCCTGGGTTTTTATTTGGTTTTTGCCTCTCCCAGGAGATCACATGGCTCCGGTTGGGGTGGAGTGTAGAATGCTTCACTATAAGGGGTGTCGCAGTTGTGTGAGGCAGACTGGTTGGGCTGGGTGCTCTCTGCCTTTCCATCATTGTTCATAGGTTTATATGTAACCTTTAGGGCTGCTGACCAAGGGTCGTGCGGCTCTTTGTCAGCCGGTGTGGACATGATGGGCTGAAATGGCCTCCTGCGCTGTAAATTTGTATGTTTCTGCCTACCTTCAGCTAGCCACGCTCTCACTACTATCCAATACAAGAGGCAACCGTTGTTGCCCCATGGCAGTTTGAATTCTTCAGCTGACAGATGTGCTAATTGGGCTGGCATATAGAAAGTGAGGTGCCTCAACATTTCTAAAAATATAAACCTGCCACCAGAATTCTGATTTTCAAAATTAAGCTCCAATTGTCCCCACATTGTATGTTATTAAGGTGCTTTATTAACTTTCACCAGCAACAAGAATAAAACCATAAATCTACCCCAGTGCAATATTGGATTTAGTAAAACGTAGCTTATAAAAATAAGTTAAACTTGTTACTCTTCTTCCCTCAGCTGAAATGCATCCTTGCTTCAACTAATGATTGAAAATCTGCTCTTACAAATTGATTTGCAGTCGGATCATTTTATTTTTAAGAGTGGATTCACATACAGCTCAAAGTTCGCACCAACTCGTTTCTCATCTCCATTCCTAAAACATGTCACTGCCATCTGACAGCAACAAAGTACTTTCTTACTCACCTGTTGCAGGTAAAACTAGGTGACTCACCTCTATAGGTTTAATAAAATGAGCTACATGTGGTTTATCTACCGACCTCTCTCCGATTTTTAAAGCTTCGTCCAGCCCCATAGCGGTGGCTGACTGCATGAGGGGCATGGAGTTTCGGTGACACAGGCCCCCGGAGCCGTGGCGCCAAAGGAAAAGGGGGGACTTGCTGCCTTCATCACCATGGGAACCAGCTGAGATCGGCTTCTCTGAGAGTGGTTAACCTGTGGAATTCTGTACCGCAGAAAGTTGTTGAGGCCAGTTCGTTAGATATATTCAAAAGGGAGTTAGACATGGCCCTTGCGGCCAAAGAGATCAAGGGGTATGGAGAGAAAGCAGGAACGGGGTACTGAAGGAATGATCAGCCATGATCTTATTGAATGGCGGTGCAGGCTCGAAGGGCCGAATGGCCTCCTCCTGCATCTAATTTCTATGGGCCCAAGTTTCCACATGATTTGCGCCTGATTTTTAGGAGCAACTGGTGGAGAACGGACTATCTTAGAAATCGCAATTCTCCACATTTTTTTTTTCTGCAGTTCTAGTCAGGTAGAACAGTTCTACTTTAGAACAGAATTTTTTCTTCAAAAGGGGGCGTGTCCGGCCACTGACGCCTGATTTCAAAGTTTCCACAGTGAAAACGTACTCCAAACTAACTTAGAATGGAGCAAGTGAAGATTTTTGTAGAACTGAAAAAACCTGTTCTACACATTAAAAAATCAGGCGCAGGTTACAAATTAGGCGTCCAGAACAAGGTGGAGGTGGAGAGGGAGAGGGGGGGGAAGGGAAGTCATTAAATTCTACAATAAATCCGTAGTTATACTTATACAAATATTATACAAATAAATCCAACCTGAATAAACATTTATAAGCAAAGAAAAGATTAAATAAACCATGTTCCTACCTGTGTGAAAGTTCTTCAGGCAGGCCTTTAGGAAGCGGTTTGCCGTCGGGACCGAAGGCTGAACGGGCCGGGCCTGAGATTTTGGGCAGGGCCCGTCCCCAGCACCAGAGGTAGGTGGCGTTGGGTCGGGAGGGAGGGAGGGGGAAGGTCGGGGAGGGGGAGGTCAGGTCGGATCCAGTCCGGGGGCGAGAGTAGAGTCTGGTAGGAGCGGCAGACGCAGACTGGTCAAGTCGGGTCCGGTCTGGTCGGGGTGGGGGTGTGGGTGGGGGGGGGGGGGAAGAGAGCGGAAGCAGGAGCGGCAGCGACAGGCGGGTCGAGTCGGGTCAGGTCCGGTCGGGGGGGGGGGGGAAAACGGGAGTCGGCAGGAAGCAGGAGCTGGCCGTGGGAGGAGCCTTATTCACGCAGCCCCAGTTAGGCCATTCGGCCAGGGCTAGGGGCTGCGTGCTTCGGGCCCCTCCCACACAGTTTCGGGCGCCTGGAGCTACTGTACTTGCGTACCCACTGTAGCGCGCATGTGCAGAGCACCCGGCACTGTTTTCGGCGCAGGGTCCTAGCTCCGCCCCCTACAGCTCCTGCTGCGCTGCGCCGAGGGCCAGAGGACCTGCAGGGAGGTGGAGAATACGGAGGTTTTTTTTCGGCGCACTTTGTGGTGTGAAAAACGGGCGCCCAGCTTGGAGGGGCGCCCGTTTTTTATCGTGTGGAAACTTGGGCCCTATGTTTCTATCCAGTAGAGTGAACTGAGCAGTTGTTATTTTTGCACAATTTCACTTCAAATTAACAGATAATTCAAATGATGTAATATTGAGTTAACTTCAGAATTCATAGTGAATGCTTTTTGAATGTTTTATCAAAACCTCTTCAACAACCAATCAGAGAATTGGGTGCAGCTATCTTAGACATTTACTGAGTTGAAACAGCAAATAGCTGTTTTTCAGACAGGCTTCTATTTTGATATCTGCTTATTATGTTGAATAATTTGTAATCTCATAATGTTCCACCTATACCTGCCTCTTGGTATTGAAATGACACTCTCTCTCGTATTAAGTTCTTCTATAATGTATTTTAATTACAGGAGATAATCCTTCAGCAAATTATGTCACACATAACTGCTTTGAAAAAGGACATGATCATATTAGAAAAGAGTGAGTTTTCAGCAATACGAGCAGCGAATGAGGTAAGTGTTTTGTCAGTGTGAAGCTGGAATATTAAGTCAGTGAGATCCAGAACTGGTGTCGCAGCAAATTAAAATGAGGAACTTGATGTGTTGCTGTAAGATTGCAATGCTGTATACATCAAGCTCATGTATTTATAGGGGAGGTGGGGAGAAGAAGGAAAGGGAAAATCTGGATTGTGTATTTAAATTAATTTTAACTTTTATTCAGAAGACAATTATTCGAAAGAAACTTGTAAATGAGCTTAAATTAAGTGAGCAATTCTTACTGTAATTTACTCGTACAGTGGGTGCAAAGGAGGGTGACAGCTTTAATGGAGTGATTATGTGCACGAACATTTGTGCGGTGTGGATTCCGCCCCTTTTTGAGCATGTGCGCTTGATCTGGTCGCACAGGCACAGTACGATGTACGAGGAAGCCGGAAGTGGTTTTGAACAAGGTTGCTGAGCCTGGAGCTCCCGCTCGAGCCTGAGACGCCTCCTGGGGCTTTTGGATTATCGTTCGCAAATCAGAAACTATACTGAATGAGCCGGCAGGACTTTTTGCCTGGAATATCACCGTGATTATCTACACCCAAACATTTTTGTGGCATTCTAAAAGAGAGAGGAAGTCGGAGGTGGAGGGAGACTGGGGGGAGGGGGAGACTGGGGGGAGGGGGAGAAAGAGAGAGGGAGACTGGGGGAAGGGGGAGAAAGAGAGAGGGAGACTGGGGGAAGGGGGAGAAAGAGAGGGGGAGACTGGGGGGAGGGGAGAAAGAGAGGGGGAGACTGGGGGGAGGGGGAGAAAGAGAGAGGGAGACTGGGGAGAGGGGGAGAAAGAGAGAGGGAGACTGGGGGAGGGGGAGAAAGAGACTGGGGGGAGGCGGAGAAAGAGAGACTTGGGAGGGGAGGGAAAGGGAGGGGGAAGAGAGGGGAGGGAGGGGGTAGAGAGAGAGACTTGAGGGAGGGGGTAGAGAGAGAGAGACACTTGGGAGGGAGGGGGAGAGAGAGAGACACACACTTGGGAGGGAGGGGGAGAGAGAGACACACACTTGGGAGGGAGGGGAGAGAGAGAGACACACACTTGGGAGGGAGGGGGAGAGAGAGACACACTTGGGAGGGAGGGAGAGAGAGAGAGAAAAGGCACACTTGGGAGGGAGGGGGGGAGAGAGAGAGAGAGACACTTGGGAGGGAGGGGGAGAGAGAGAGAGACACTTGGGAGGGAGGGGGAGAGAGAGAGACACTTGGGAGGGAGGGGGAGGAAGATACTTGGAGGGAGGGAAGAGAAACGTCGACGGAGGGCCTCTGAG